>NW_017190637.1:0-11191 GCF_001704415.2 Capra hircus | reverse complement strand
TTTCCCGGGCTGTCCCACGTGCCACCGTGGTGTGAGTCGATTCTCGGCTTGAAAGTCGAGGCAGTGCAGGGAAAACAGGTTTCCCTGGAATGGACTGAGACATCTGGGGACTCTGGGAATGGTGGCACGACCCTGGAGTTCCTCTCGCCTTTCCTGTGGAGAGCGCCTCCTCTTGAGATGCGACGGAACGCCGGGAATTCTTTCCCGACCACGCAGGGAAAGGATCCCTCCTCTCGAGCTAGGAGCGGAAACGGGGCTCCTCTGGATGTGGGCGGGACTCTCGTGCTTCCTCTCGAGTCGAGACGGGTACTGTCGGGGAACTTCTTGAGTTGCAGCAAGGGTGTGAAGGACCCTTTGGAAGTTCCAGAGGTTAGGTGTGATTAGCCTCGAGACGCCTCAGCAGGAAATGGGCCTCATCTCGCCTGGAGGGGAGAACCTCCTGATTTTCTCCGAGTTGCGGCAGGTGCTCTCGACTTAAGACGGGGACCTCAGGGACCCGCTCTGGTGGCCTCAGGAAAGGCCAGTCCCCATGTCGAGTTGCTCGGGGGCCTCTCGGGATTCCTCTCCCGTCGATGCCGGGCCTAAGATCTTGTGTGGAGTCGGTGCCGGAACCTGAGAATTCCTCTCCAGTGCTGACATGGATCTTGGCGGTACTTCTGGAGTCTCCCTGGTGGAGTCAGTCCTCGTCTCGAGTGGGGGCATGGCACGTGCAGCTTTCCTCCCGAGCTGTAGCAGCAGTGTCACGCTTCCCTTGCGTGGATCAAGGGATCAGTGGCTTTCCCTCGAGGCTTCCCACGAGGCTTTCCCACGAGGCTTTCCCACAGGGCTGTCCCACGTGCCACCGTGGTGTGAGTCGATCCTCGGCTTGAAAGTCGAGGCAGTGCAGGGAAAACAGGTTTCCCTGGAATGGACTGAGACATCTGGGGACTCTGGGAATGGTGGCACGACCCTGGAATTCCTCTCGCCTTTCCTGTGGAGAGCGCCTCCTCTTTGAGATGCGACGGGAACGCCGGGAATACTTTCCCGACCACGCAGGGAAAGGATCCCTCCTCTCTGAGCTAGGAGCGGAAACGGGGCTCCTCTGGATGTGGCCGGGACTCTCGTGCTTCCTCTCGAGTGGAGACGGGTAATGTCGGGGAACTTCTTGAGTTGCAGCAAGGGTGTGAAGGACCCTTTGGAAGTTCCAGAGCTTAGGTGTGAATAGCCTCGAGACGCCTCAGCGGAAATGGGCCTCATCTCGCCTGGAGGGTAGAACCTCCTGGATTTTCTCGAGTTGCAGCAGGTGCTCTCGACTTACGACGGGGATCCTCAGGGACCCGCTCTGGTGGCCTCAGGAAAGGCCAGTCCCCATGCGAGTTGCTCGGGGGCCTCTCGGGATTCCTCTCCCGTCGATGCCGGGGCCTCAGATCCTTGTGTGGAGTCGGTGCCGGAACCTGAGGATTCCTCTCCAGTGCTGACATGGATCTTGGGGTACTTCTGGAGTCTCCCCAGTGGAGTCAGTCCTCGTCTCGAGTGGGGGCATGCACGTGCCTTTCCTCCCGAGCTGTAGCAGCAGTGTCGCGCTTCCCTTCGCGTGGATCAAGGGATCTGTGGCTTTCCCTCGAGGCTTTCCCACAGGCTTTCCACGAGGCTTTCCCACAGGGCTGTCCCACGTGCCACCGTGGTGTGAGTCGATCCTCGGCTTGAAAGTCGAGGCAGTGCAGGGAAAACAGGTTTCCCTGGAATGGACTGAGACATCTGGCGGACTCTGGGAATGGTGGCACGGACCCTGGAGTTCCTCTCGCCTTTCCTGTGGAGAGCGCCTCCTCTTGAGATGCGACGGGAACGCCGGGAATTCTTTCCCGACCAAGCAGGGAAAGGATCCCTCCTCTCGAGCTAGGAGGCAGGAAACGGGGCTCCTCTGGATGTGGGCGGGACTCTCGTGCTTCCTCTAGAGTGGAGACGGGTATGTCGGGGAACTTCTTGAGTTGCAGCAAGGGTGTGAAGGACCCTTTGGAAGTTCCAGAGGTTAGGTGTGATTAGCCTCGAGACGCCTCAGCGGAAATGGGCCTCATCTCGCCTGGAGGGGAGAACCTCCTGGATTTTCTCGAGTTGCGGCAGGCTGCTCTCGACTTACGATCGGGGACCTCAGGGAACCCGCTCTGGTGGCCTCAGGAAAGGCCAGTCCCCATGCGAGTTGCTCGGGGGCCTCTCGGGATTCCTCTCCCGTCGATGCCGGGGCCTAAGATCTTGTGTGGAGTCGGTTGCCGGAACCTGAGGATTCCTCTCCAGTGCTGACATGGATCTTGGGGTAACTTCTGGACTCTCCTCAGTGGAGTCAGTCCTCGTCTCGAGTGGGGGCATACACGTGCGCTTTACTCTCCGAGCTGTAGCAGCAGTGTAACGCTTCCCTTCGCGTGGATCAAGGGATCTGTGGCTTTCCCTCGAGGCTTTCCCACGAGGCTTTCCCAGGAGGCTTTCCCACAGGGCTGTCCCACGGGCCACCGTGGTGTGAGTCGATCCTCTGCTTGAAAGTCGAGACAGTGCAGGGAAAACAGTTTTCCCTGGAATGGACTGAGACATCTGGGGGACTCTGGGAATGGTGGCACTGACCTGGAGTTCCTCTCGCCTTTCCCTGTGGAGAGTGCCTCCTCTTGAGATTGCGACGGGAACGCCGGGAATTCTTTCCCGACCACACAGGGAAAGGATCGCTCCTCTCGAGCTAGGAGGCGGAAACGGGGCTCCTCTGGATGTGGGCGGGACATTCGTGCTTCCTCTCGAGTGGAGACGGGTATGTAGGGGAACTTCCTTGAGTTGCAGCAAGGGTGTGAAGGACCCTTTGGAAGTTCCAGAGGTTAGGTGTGATTAGCCTCGAGACGCCTCAGCGGAAATGGGCCTCATCTCTGCCTGGAGGGGAGAACCTCCTGGATTTTCTCGAGTTGCGGCAGGTGCTCTCGACTTACGACGGGGACCTCAGGGACCCGCTCTGGTGGCCTCAGGAAAGGCCAGTCCCCATGCGAGTTGCTCGTGGGCCTCTCGGTATTCCTCTCCCGTCGATGCGGGGCCTAAGACCTTGTGTGGAGTCGGTGCCGGAACCTTGAGGATTCCTCTCCCAGTGCTGACATGGATCTTGGGGTACTTCTGGAGTCTCCCCAGGGGAGTCAGTACCTCGTCTCGATTGGGGGCATGCACGGTGCCATTTCCTCCCGAGCTGTAGCGGCAGTGTCACGTTTCCCTTCGCGTGGATCAAGGGATCTGTGGCTTTCCCTCGAAGCCTTCCCTCGAGGCTTTCCCACGAGGCTTTCCACAGGGTCTGTCCCACGTGCCACCGTTGGTGTGAGTCGATCCTCGGCTTGAAAGTCGAGGCAGTGCAGGGAAAACAGGTTTCCCTGGAATGGACTGGAGACATCTGGGGGACTCTGGGAATGGTGACACGACCCTGGAGATTCCTCTCGCCTTTCTTGTGGAGAGCGCCTCCTCTTGAGATGCGACGGGAACGCCGGGAATTCTGTCCCGACCACGCAGGGAAAGGATCCCTCCTCTCGAGCTATGGAGGCGGAAACGGGGCTCCTCTGGATGTGGCGGGACTCTCGTGCTTTCTCTCGAGTGGAGACGGGTATGTCGGGGAACTTCTTGAGTTGCAGCAAGGGTGTGAAGGACCCTCTGGAAGTTCCAGAGGTTAGGTGTGATTAGCCTCGAGATGCCTCAACGGAAATGGGCATCATCTCGCCTGGACGGGAGAACCTCCTGGATTCTCTCGAGTTTCGGCAGGTGCTTTCGAGTTATGACGGGGACCTCAGGGACCCGGTCTGGTGGCCTCAGGAAAGTCCAGTCCCCATGCGAGTTGCTCGGGGTGTCTCCGGATATTCTCCCATCGATGACGGGGCACAAGACCATGTGTGGTGTCGGTGCCGGAACCTGAGGATTCCTCTCCAGTGCTGACATGGATCTTGGGGTACTTCTGGAGTCTCCCCAGGGGAGTCAGTCCTCGTCTCGAGTGGGGGCATGCACGTGCGCTTTCCTCCCGAGCTGTAGAAGCAGTGTCAAGCTTCCCTTCGCGTGGATCAAGGGATCTGTGGCTTTCCCTCGAGGCTTTCCCACTAGGCTATCCCGCGAGGCTTTTCCACAGGGCTGTCCCACTTGCCTCCGTGGTGTGAGTCGATCCTCAGCTTGAATGTCGAGGCAGTGCAGGGAAAACAGGTTTCCCTGGATTGGACTGAGACATCTGGGGGACTCTGGGAATGGTGGCACGACCCTGGAGTTCCTCTCGCCTTTCCTGAGGAGCGCGCCTCCTCTTGAGATGAGATGGGAACGCCGGGAATTCTTTGCCGACCACGCAGGGAAAGGATCCCTCCTCTCGAGCTAGGAGGCGGAAACGGGGCTCCTCTGGATGTGGGCGAGACTCTCGTGCTTCATCTCGAGTGGAGACGGGAATGTCGGGGAACTTCTTGAGTTGCAGCAAGGGTGTGAAGGACCCTTTGGAAGTTCAAGAGGTTAGGTGTGATTACTCTCGAGACGCCTCAGCGGAAATGGGCCTCATCTCGCTTGGAGGGGAGAACCTCCTGGATTTTCTCGAGTGACGGCAGGTGCTCTCGACTAACGACGGGGACCTCAGGGACCCGCTCTGGTGGCCTCAGGAAAGGCCAGTCCCCATGCAAGTTGCTCGGGGGCCACTCGGGATTCCTCTCCCGTCGATGCCGGGGCCTAAGACCTTGTGTGGAGTCGGTGCCGGAACCTGAGGATTCCTCTCCAGTGCTGACATGGATCTTGGGGTACTTCTGGAGTCTCCCCAGGGGAGTCAGTCCTCGTCTCGAGTGGGGGCATGCACGTGCTCGTTCCTCCCGAGCTGTAGCAGCAGTGTCACGCTTCCCTTCGCGTGGATCAAAGGATTTGTGGATTTCCCTCGAGGCTTTCCCACGAGGCTTTCCCACGAGGCTTTCCCACAGGGCTGTCCCACGTGCCACCGTGGTGTGAGTCGATCCTCGGCTTGAAAGTCGAGGCAGTGCAGGGAATACAGGTATCCCTGGAATGGACTGAGACATCTGGGGTCTCTGGGAATGGTGACACGACCCTGGAGTTCCTCTCGCCTTTCTTGTGGAGAGCGCATCCACTTGGCATGCGACGGGAACGCCGGGAATTCTTTCCCGACCACTCAGGGAAAGGATCACTTCTCTCGAGCTAGCAGGGGGAAACGGGGCTCCTCTGGATGTGGGCGGGACTCTAGTGCTTCCTCTCGAGTGGAGACGGGTATGTCGGGGAACTTCTTGAGTTGCAGCAAGGGTGTGAAGGACCCTTTGGACCTTCCAGAGGTTAAGTGCGAATAGCCTCGAGACGCCTCAGCGGAAATGGGCCTCATCTCGCCTGGAGGGGAGAACCTCCTGGATTTTCTCGATTTGCTGCAGGTGCTCTTGACTTACGACGGGACCTCAGGGACCCGCTCTGCTGGCCTCAGGAAAGGCCAGTCCCCATGCGAGTTGCTCCGGGGCCTCTCGGGATTCCTCTCCAGTCGATGCTGGGGCCTGAGACCTTGTCTGGATACAGTTCCGGAACCTGAGGATTCCTCTCCAGTGCTGACATGGATCTTAGGGTACTTCTGGAATCTCCCCAGGGGAGTCAGTCCTCGTCTCGAGTGGGGGCATGCACGTGCGCTTTCCTCCCGAGCTGTAGCAGCAGTGTCACGCTTCCCTTCGCGGGGAACAAGGGATCTGTGGCATTCCCTCGAGGCTTTCCCACGAGGCTTTCCCACGAGGCTTTCCTGCAGGGCTGTCCCACGTGCCACCGTTGTGTGAGTCGATCCTCGGCTTTAAGTCGAGGCAGTCCAGGGAAACAGGTTTCCCTGGAATGGACTGAGACATCTGGGGGACTCTGGGAGTGGTGGCATGACCTGGAGTTCCTCTGGCCTTTCCTGTGGAGAGCGCCTCCTCTTGAGATGCGACGGGAACGCCGGGAATTCTGTCCCGACCACGCAGGGAAAGGATCCCTCCTTTCGAGCTATGAGGCGGAAAAGGGGCTCCTCTGGATGTGGACGGGATTCTCGTGCTTTCTCTCGAGTGGAGACGAGTATGTCGGGGAACTTCTTGAGGTGCAGCAAGGGTGTGAAGGACCCTCTGGAAGTTCCAGAGGTTAGGTGTGATTAGCCTCGAGATGCCTCAACGGAAATGGGCATCATCTCGCCTGGACGGGAGAACCTCCTGGATTCTCTCGAGTTTCGGCAGGTGCTTTCGAGTTATGACGGGGACCTCAGGGACCCGGTCTGGTGGCCTCAGGAAAGTCCAGTCCCCATGCGAGTTGCTCGGGGGTGTCTCCGGATATTCTCCCATCGATGACGGGGCACAAGACCATGTGTGGTGTCGGTGCCGGAACCTGAGGATTCCTCTCCAGTGCTGACATGGATCTTGGGGTACTTCTGGAGTCTCCCCAGGGGAGTCAGTCCTCGTCTCGAGTGGGGGCATGCACGTGCGCTTTCCTCCCGAGCTGTAGAAGCAGTGTCAAGCTTCCCTTCGCGTGGATCAAGGGATCTGTGGCTTTCCCTCGAGGCTTTCCCACTAGGCTATCCCGCGAGGCTTTTCCACAGGGCTGTCCCACTTGCCTCCGTGGTGTGAGTCGATCCTCAGCTTGAATGTCGAGGCAGTGCAGGGAAAACAGGTTTCCCTGGATTGGACTGAGACATCTGGGGGACTCTGGGAATGGTGGCACGACCCTGGAGTTCCTCTCGCCTTTCCTGAGGAGCGCGCCTCCTCTTGAGATGAGATGGGAACGCCGGGAATTCTTTGCCGACCACGCAGGGAAAGGATCCCTCCTCTCGAGCTAGGAGGCGGAAACGGGGCTCCTCTGGATG
Organism: Capra hircus; assembly: GCF_001704415.2. Lineage (NCBI taxonomy): Eukaryota > Metazoa > Chordata > Mammalia > Artiodactyla > Bovidae > Capra > Capra hircus. Next base: position 4,374 of record NW_017190637.1, on the reverse strand, counting down.
TGGGCGAGACTCTCGTGCTTCATCTCGAGTGGAGACGGGAATGTCGGGGAACTTCTTGAGTTGCAGCAAGGGTGTGAAGGACCCTTTGGAAGTTCAAGAGGTTAGGTGTGATTACTCTCGAGACGCCTCAGCGGAAATGGGCCTCATCTCGCTTGGAGGGGAGAACCTCCTGGATTTTCTCGAGTGACGGCAGGTGCTCTCGACTAACGACGGGGACCTCAGGGACCCGCTCTGGTGGCCTCAGGAAAGGCCAGTCCCCATGCAAGTTGCTCGGGGGCCACTCGGGATTCCTCTCCCGTCGATGCCGGGGCCTAAGACCTTGTGTGGAGTCGGTGCCGGAACCTGAGGATTCCTCTCCAGTGCTGACATGGATCTTGGGGTACTTCTGGAGTCTCCCCAGGGGAGTCAGTCCTCGTCTCGAGTGGGGGCATGCACGTGCTCGTTCCTCCCGAGCTGTAGCAGCAGTGTCACGCTTCCCTTCGCGTGGATCAAAGGATTTGTGGATTTCCCTCGAGGCTTTCCCACGAGGCTTTCCCACGAGGCTTTCCCACAGGGCTGTCCCACGTGCCACCGTGGTGTGAGTCGATCCTCGGCTTGAAAGTCGAGGCAGTGCAGGGAATACAGGTATCCCTGGAATGGACTGAGACATCTGGGGTCTCTGGGAATGGTGACACGACCCTGGAGTTCCTCTCGCCTTTCTTGTGGAGAGCGCATCCACTTGGCATGCGACGGGAACGCCGGGAATTCTTTCCCGACCACTCAGGGAAAGGATCACTTCTCTCGAGCTAGCAGGGGGAAACGGGGCTCCTCTGGATGTGGGCGGGACTCTAGTGCTTCCTCTCGAGTGGAGACGGGTATGTCGGGGAACTTCTTGAGTTGCAGCAAGGGTGTGAAGGACCCTTTGGACCTTCCAGAGGTTAAGTGCGAATAGCCTCGAGACGCCTCAGCGGAAATGGGCCTCATCTCGCCTGGAGGGGAGAACCTCCTGGATTTTCTCGATTTGCTGCAGGTGCTCTTGACTTACGACGGGACCTCAGGGACCCGCTCTGCTGGCCTCAGGAAAGGCCAGTCCCCATGCGAGTTGCTCCGGGGCCTCTCGGGATTCCTCTCCAGTCGATGCTGGGGCCTGAGACCTTGTCTGGATACAGTTCCGGAACCTGAGGATTCCTCTCCAGTGCTGACATGGATCTTAGGGTACTTCTGGAATCTCCCCAGGGGAGTCAGTCCTCGTCTCGAGTGGGGGCATGCACGTGCGCTTTCCTCCCGAGCTGTAGCAGCAGTGTCACGCTTCCCTTCGCGGGGAACAAGGGATCTGTGGCATTCCCTCGAGGCTTTCCCACGAGGCTTTCCCACGAGGCTTTCCTGCAGGGCTGTCCCACGTGCCACCGTTGGTGTGAGTCGATCCTCGGCTTTAAGTCGAGGCAGTCCAGGGAAACAGGTTTCCCTGGAATGGACTGAGACATCTGGGGGACTCTGGGAGTGGTGGCATGACCTGGAGTTCCTCTGGCCTTTCCTGTGGAGAGCGCCTCCTCTTGAGATGCGACGGGAACGCCGGGAATTCTTTCCCGACCACGCAGGGAAAGGATCCCTCCTCTCGAGCTAGGAAGCGGAAAAGGGGCTCCTAAGGATGAGGGCGGGACTCTCGAGCTTCCTCTCGAGTGGAGACGGGTATGTCGGGGAACTTCTTGAGTTGCAGCAAGGGTGTGAAGGACCCTTTGGAAAGTTCCAGAGATTAGGTGTGATAAGCCTCGAGACTCCTCAGCGGAAATGGGCCTCATCTCGCTTGGAGGGGATAACCTCCTGGATTTTCTCGAGTTGCGCAGGTGCTCTCGGCTTACGACGGGGACCTCAGGGACCCGCTCTAGTGCCCTCAGGAAAGGCCCGTCCCCATGCGAGTTGCTCGTGCGCCTCTAGCGATTCCTCTCCCGTCTATGCCGGGGCCTGAGACCTTGTGTGGAGTCGGTGCCGGAACCTGAGGATTCCTCTCCAGTTCTGACATGGATCTTGGGTACTTCTGGAGTCTCCCAGGGGAGTCAGTCCTCGTCGCGAGTGTGGCGTGCCCGGTGCGCTTTCCTCCCGAGCTATAGCAGCAGTGTCACGCTTCCCTTTGCGTGGATCCAGGGATCTGTGGCTTTCTCTGTAGGCTTTCCCAAAGGCTTTCCCACTAGGCTTTTCACAGGGCTGTCCCACGTGCCACCGAGGTCTGAGTCGATCCTCGGCTTGAAAGTCGAGGCATTGCGGGGAAAAGAGGTTTCCCTGGAATCGACTGAGACATCTGGGGGCTCTGGGAATGGTGGCACGACCCTGAGTTCCTCTCGCCTTTCCTGTGGAGAGCGCCTCTTCTTGAGATGCGACGGAACGCCGGAAATTCTTTCCCGAGCACGCAGGGAAAGGATCCCTCCTCTCGAGCTATGAGGCTGAAACGGGGCTCTTCTGGTTGTGGCGGGACTCTCGTGCTTCCTTTCGAGTGGAAACGGGTATGTCGGGGAACTTCTTGAGTTGCAGCAAGGGTGTGAAGGGCCCTTTGGAAGTTCCAGAGGTTAGGTGTGATTAACCTCGAGATGCCTCAGCGCAAATGGGTCTCATCTCGCCTGGAGGGGAGAACCTCCTGGATTTTCTCGAGTTGCGCCAGGTGCTCTCAACTTACGACGGGGACCTCAGGGACCCGCTTTGGTGTCCTCAGGAAAGGCCAGTCACCATGCGAGTTGCTCGGGAAGCCTCTCGTGATGTCTCTCCCTCTCCAGTGCTGTCTTGGATCTTGACTGGCCTTTCCTGAGGCCACCAGAGCGGGTCCCTGCGGTCCCCGTCGTAAGTCGAGAGCACCTGCCGCAACTCGAGAAAATCAAGGATGTTCTCCCCTCCAGGCAAAATGAAGCCTATTTCCGCTGACACATCTCAAGGCTAAGCACACTTAAACTCTGGAACTTCCAAAGGGTCCTTCACACCCTTGCTGCAAATCAAGAAGTTCCCCGACATACCCGTCTCCACTCAAGAGGAAGCACGATAGTTCCGCCCACATCCAGAGGAGCCCCGTTTCCGCCTCATAGCTCGAGAGGAGGGATCCCTTTCCCTGGGAGGTCGGGAAAGAATTCCCGGCGTTCCGTCCATCTCAAGAGGAGGCGCTCTCACAGGAAAGGCGAGAGGAACTCCAGGGACATGCCACCATTCTCCGAGTCCCCAGATGTCTCAGTCCATTCCAGGGAATCCTGTTTTCCCGCTCTGACTCGACTTTCAAGCCGAGGATCGACTCACACCACTGTGGCACGTGGGACAGCCTGTGGCAAAGCCTCGTGGGAAACCTCGTGGGAAAGCCTCGAGGGAAAGCCGCAGATCCCTTGATCCACGCGAAGGGAAGCGCGACACTGCTGCTACAGCTGGGGAGGAAAGCGCACGTGCATGCCCTCAACCGAGACGAGGACTGACTCCCCTGGGGAGACTCCAGCAGTAACCAAGATCCATGTCAGCACTGGAGAGGAATCCTCAGGTTCAGGCACCGACTCTACGTAAGGTCTGAGGCCCCGGCATCGACGGGAGAGGAATCCGGAGAGTGCCGAGCAACTCGCATGGGGACTGGAATTTTCCTGAGGCCACCAGAGCGGGTCCCTGAGGTCCCCATCGTAAGTCGAGAGCACCTGCAGCAACTTTAGAATATCCAGGAGTTTTCTCCCCTCCAGGCGAGATGAGGCCCATTTCATTGAGGCATCTCGGGGCTAATCACACCTAACCTCTAGAACTACCAAAGGGTCCTTCTCACCGCTTGCTGCAACTCAAGAAGTTCCCAACCTGCCCGTCTCCACTCGAGAGGAAGCACGAGAGTCTCTCCCACATGAGGAGGAGCCCCGTTCTCACTCGTCATTATCTGTGACATGAAGGGATGCTTTCTGCGTGGTCGGCGAATAAGAATTTGGGCACCCGTCGCATCTCAAAGAGTAGCGCTCTCACCACAGAAAAGGCGAGAGGAATCCAGGGTCGTGCCTCATTCCACAGTATTCCCCCCAGATGTCTCAGTCCATTCGTCATGGAAACTTGTTTTCCCCTGCACTGGGCTCGCTTCTTTGCTCTTTTGTCAAACGCAGGATTTCAACTTACACCCAAACGGTGGCACTGGGAGAGCGCTGTGGGTAAAAGGCTCCTGTGAAACCGATGGGAAAGCTTCAGGGAAAGCCACTGATACCAGATCGGAATCGCCAAAGAGTGTGACTGTGCATACACCGGAGGAAACGCATCGTCATGCCCCACTCGAAGACGACGACTGACTCCCCTGGGGAGAGACTTCAGCAGTACCCAAGATCCAGGTAGTCAGCACTTGGTAGGAAAACTCAGGTTAACCGGCACGGACTTCCTACACAGAAGTTCTTAGGCCCCGGCATCTTG
>NW_017190636.1:0-11192 GCF_001704415.2 Capra hircus | reverse complement strand
GATTCCAGCAGAGGCAAATTAGGAAAAAAGGAACGGGTATCGAAGTGACTAAGAAGTCTATCCATGCTCCTCAGAGGTACTCTGTAAATACTGGGCATCAGTTTTCTTTCTTCATTGAGTTTTTAGTGCATAAAATTGTATCTGTACCTGTTCTCACTGTAGGCTGGAACTGGAGTTCAATAAAGGCAGAGAATAGAACAGCTTTGCAATTTCCTCTGAACCAGCCCTAACACACTTCATCTTCCTCAGGTGGTTCTCTTAGTAGGATGATGCTGCCCCCACAAGAGGGCAGTGCCTCTTTCAGACTCACTTTGTTTGAAATCAATATGTTTGTATTGAAGCAAAAAGATTAAGCTTCCTTTGATTGGCTGGGTAAGAAACCCGAGACTCTCTCTGGGTCTCAGAGGGACTGGATGAGTATACTGAAAAAAAAAAAAGAGAGAGCGAGACTGAGGAAGCTGGCTTTATTTCAGGGCAAGACCTGCATCTTCCATGATCCTCCTAAAGAAGAAGAATGGAGAAGCTTCTGGCCCTGTCTTTGGTGATTCTGTGGCTTCAGCTGGCCAGTGAGTTTGGGCTCTTGGTGATGGGAAGAGGGTGACCAAAGTTCAGAGATCACAAGACTGAGGGGCAAAATCTTCTCTTTAATTGGGAAAAGTGAAAAGTGAAAGTGTTAGTCGCTCAGTCCTGTCTAACTCTTTGCCACCTAATGGACTGTAACCCGCCAGGCTCCTCAGTCCACAGAATTTTCCAGGCTAGAATACTGGAGTGAGTTGCCATTCCCTTCTCCAGGAGATCTTCCTGACCCAGGGATCAAAGCCACATCTCCGGCATTGCAGGCAGATTCTTTACCACTGTGCCACCAGGGAAGCCTGTTAATTGGGAAATGTACCCTCAAATTATGGAAGGAAATGCAGACACTAGTGAGTGAAAATGCAGTGACTGACTCCTGGCCTCTGTCCTTGTGTTTCTGCCTAGAGGTGAATAGCCAGCAAGGAGAACAGAATCTGCAGACCCTGAGCATCCAGGAGGGTGAAAGTGTCACCATGAACTGCAGCTATAAAAGTATTACTATAACTGCCCTACAGTGGTACAGACAGGATTCAAGGTGAGGCTTTGTTCATCTGATTTTAGTGCGTTCAAATGAGAGACAGAAACACAGTGGAAGACTACTCTTCACGCTGGACAGCTCCATCCAAAGCAGCTCCGTGTCCATCGCGGCTTCCCAGGCTGAGGACACTGCTACTTACCTCTGTGCCCCAGACACACGGTGCTCAGCTGGCACCTGCAGCCCCAGCGCAGACCTGCCGGAGCTGCCTCTTAGAAGCCGCGACAGTGTGCAGAGTTGGTGGTTTTGTCTTTCCACAAAGGAGAGTCTGCAAACGGCTAGCAACACGAAAGGGAGCTCCTCTCAAATTCCTGAGTTTTCGGTCGCATGTCAGACTATAGTAAAGGGCATGGGATTTAGAACGGGAAGCTGAAAATGCCAAATTCAGCCCTGCCCATCCTGGCTGTGTCTTTAGCCATATCATTGGTGTAGCAGCCTTCAGTGTCCTCAGTTTAAACAAAGGATTTAGACTGATGAGCCTAAAGACCCTTCAAGTTCTAATTTTACCAGGTCACCTCTGGAGGATGAAGAAGGACTTCCCAGTATTAGAAGGGCTCGTCTGTTATATGTGCAGCCCCTCAAGACCTAGCTGGGGCTTTAAGATGCATGGGATGATTTTAGTATTTATCTAATTCCTGTATAGGAAACAGTAGATTCACCAGACATTAGAAATAAGGATCTAGGATTGTTTCCATGAAACTTTTCACTTTAACCGAGGAGTGAAAACGTTATGTAATTATAGACACAAAGATCTCAGTATTGGGAGTAAAAGAGACAAGATGTGAATCTGATTCTGCCATTTATGATTTGCATGGTTTCTAGCCATCAATTTCTCCATTAAAGAGATGGAAATTTATCCAAAAGTCAGAGTTTTTCCCATTACAAGTGAGAGATACATGTTTTCTGCTATCAGCCCCTAAAATATTGCTTTCTGAAAGTGGATACTTCTGTTTGTTATCACATATATACAGTTTTGCATCCATTGTATTCTTCTTCCTGGTAAGAATAGTTTTCTTGATACAGTTTTGATGCTACTGAAAATGTGTTTGTGGACAAGGGCATTTGTATTTATGTGACACTTGGTGAAAAATGTAGGAGAGGGCAGGGGAAAGGTTGGTAGAACTGTGGTTCCTACATTCCAGACCTTAAAACACCACATCACCTGTGTCAGAATCACCTAGAACACCTTTGAAGACCTGGGTTATTAGGAGTTTACTCAATCAGACTGATGCAGTGATGGGCTGTATTTTTAATGAACATTATTTATATCAGATATTGGTTCAGCTTCACATAACAAAACACTCAGATAATGTTTTTAACAAGCTGGAGTTTACTTCCCTCTGATATAAAGAAGCTCTATTGCAGGTACCCTGTGCAGTCCAGGCTGGTATACTAGCTCCATAATCTTGTGAGGAATCAAGGGTCTTCTTTCTAGCTCTTTCTTGTCTTTATTGTCACTTTTGTTTATATACTTTGTTGAAACAGCAAGAAATCCATCCACTTTATACACCTTCTAGGAGAATGTCAAGAGGCAAATGAGTACATGCTGGCTCAAGTCAATCATTTTCAGAAGCTTCCCCAGCACCTTCTACTTGCATTTCATTTACCCAGAGTGTTAGTCCATGTCCCCACATTTCTTCAAAGGAGCCTGGGATATCAGTATTTTTTCAGCCTCAGCATGTTGTCACTCATAACAAAATTGTTCTCAGTTCAATTCAGTTCAGTCGCTCAGTTGTGTATGACTCTTTGTGATCCCATGGACAGCAGAACACCAGGCTTCTTTGTCCGTCACCAATTCCCAAAACTTGATCAAATTGATGTCCATTGAGTCGGTGATGCCATCCAACCATCTCATCCTCTGCCATCCCCTTCTCCTTCTGCCATTAATCTTCCCCAGCATCAGGGTCTTTTCCAATGAATCAGTTCTTCACATCGGGTGGCCAAAGTATTGGAGCTTCAGTTTCAGCATCAAACTTCCAATAAATATTCAAGACTGATTTCCTTCAGGATTGACCTGGTTTGATCTCCTTGGTGTCCAAGAGACTCTTGAGAGTCTTCTCCAACATCACAGTTAAAAAGCATCAATTTTTCGGTGCTCAGCTTTCTTCATGGTTCAACTCTCACATCCATACATGACTACTGGAAAAATCATAGGTTTGACTATACAGATCTTGTTGGAAAAGATATGTCTCTTCTTTTTAATATGCTGTCAGGTTGGGATATCAGGATCTTTTCAATCTCAGCATGTTGTCACTCACAACAAAATTGTGGTTCTACCATAATTGAAGAAGACATGTGTACCCCAGTTTATTGAAGCACTATTTTACAATAGCTAGGACAAGGAAGCAACCTAGACGTCCACTGACAGATGAATGGATAAAGAAGTTGTGGTAGATATGCACAATGGAGTATTCAGTTCAGTTCAGTTGCTCAGTCGTGTCCGACTCTTTGCGACCCCATGAATTGCAGCACGCCAGCCTCCCTGTCCATCACCAACTCCCGGAGTTCACTCAGACTCACGTCCATTGAGTCAGTGATGCCATCCAGGCATCTCATCCTCTGTCATCCCCTTCTCCTCCTGCCCTCAATACCTCCCAGCATCAGAGTCTTTTCCAATGAGTCAACTCTTCGCATGAGGTGGCCAAACTACTGGAGTTTCAGCTTGAGCATCAGTCCTTCCAATGAACACCCAGGACTGTTCTCCTTTAGAATGACTGGTTGGATCTCCTTGCAGTCCAAGGGACTCTCAAGAGTCTTCTCCAACACCACAGTTCAAAAGCATCAATTCTTCAGCACTCAGCTTTCTTCACAGTCCAACTCTCAAATCCATACATGACCACTGGAAAAACCATAGCCTTGACAGACCTTTGTTGGCAAAGTAATGTCTCTGGTTTTCAATATGCTATCTAGGTTGGTCATAACTTTCCTTCCAAGAAGTAAGCGTCTTTTAATTTCACAGCTGCAATCACCATCTGCTGTGATTTTGGAGCCCCCCAAAATAAAATCTGACACTGTTTCCACTGTTTCCCCCATCTATTTCCCATGAAGTGATGGGATCAGATGCCATGATCTTCGTTTTCTGAATGTTGAGCTTTAAGCCAAATTTTTCATGCTCCACTTTCACTTTCATCAAGAGGCTTTTTAGTTCCTCTTCACTTTCTGCCATCAGGGTGGTGTCATCTCCATATCTGAGGTTATTGATATTTCTCCTGGCAGTCTTGATTCCAGCTTGTGCATCTTCCAGCCCAGCATTTCTCATGATGTACTCTTCACATAACTTAAATAAGCAGGGTGACTATATACAGCCTTGATGTACTCCTTTTCCTATTTGGAACCAGTCTGTTGTTCCATGCCCAGTTCTAACTGTTGCTTCCTGACCTGCATATAGGTCTCTCAAGAGGCAAGTTAGGTGGTCTGGTATTCCCATCTCTTTCAGAATTTTCCACAGTTTATTGTGATCCACACAGTCAAAGGCTTTGGCATAGTCAATAAAACAGAAATAGATGTTTTTTCCTGGTACTCCCCTTGCTTTTTTGATGATCCAGCGGATGTTGGCAATTTGGTCTCTGGTTCCTCTGCCTTTTCTAAAACCAGCTTGAACATCTGGAAGTTCACTGTTCATGTATTGCTGAAGCCTGGCTTGGAGAATTTTGAGCATTCCTTTACTAGCGTGTGAGATGAGTGCAATTGTGTGGTAGTTTGAGCATTCTTTGGCATTGCTTTTCTTTGGGATTGGAATGAAAACTGACCTTTTCCAATCCTGTGGCCACTGCTGAGTTTTCCAAATTTGCTGGCATTTTGAGTGCAGCACTTTCATAGCATCATCTTTCAGGGTTTGAAAGAGCTCAACTGGAATTCCATCACCTCCACTAGCTTTGTTCGTAGTGATGCTTTCTAAGGCCCACTTGACTTCACATTCCAGGATATCTGGCTCTAGGTTAGTGATCACATCATCATGATTATCTGGGTCGTGAAGTTCTTTTTTGTACAGTTCTTCTGTGTATTCTTGCCACCTCTTCTTAATATCTTCTACTTCTGTTATGTCCATGCCATTTCTGTCCTTTATCCAGCCCGTCTTTGCATAAAATGTTCCCTTGGTATCTATAATTTTCTTGAAGAGATCTCTAGTCTTTCCACTTCTGTTGTTTTCCTCTATTTCTTTGCATTGATCGCTGAGGAAGGCTTTCTTATCTCTTCTTGCTATTCTTTGGAACTCTGCATTCAGACGCTTATATCTTTCCTTTTCTCCTTTGCTTTTCACCTGTCTTCTTTTCACAGCTATTTGTAAGACCTCCCCAGACAGCCATTTTCCTTTTTTGCATTTCTTTTTCATGGGAAATGTCTTGATTCCTGTCTCCTGTACAATGTCATGAACCTCATTCCATAGTTCATCAGGCACTCTATCTATGAGATCTAGACCCTTAAATCTGTTTCTCACTTCCACTGTATAATCAGAAGGGATTTGATTGAGGTCATACCTGAATGGTCTATTGGTTTTCCCTACTTTCTTCAATTTAAGTCCTGAATGTGCCAATAAGGAGCTCATGATCTGAGCCACAGTCAGCTCCTGGTCTTGTTTTTGCTGACTGTATAGAGCTTCTCCATCTTTGGCTGCAAAGAATATAATCAATCTGATTTTGATGTTGACCATCTGGTGATGTCCATGTGTAGAGTCTTCTCTTGTGTTGTTGGAAGAGGGTGTTTTGCTATGATCAGTGCGTTCTCCTGGCAAAACTCTATTAGCCTTTGCCCTGCTTTCATTCCATATTCCAAGGCCAAATTTGCCTGTTACTCCAGGTGTTTCTTGGCTTCCTATTTTTGCATTCCAGTTCCCCTATAATGAAAAGAATATCTTTTTTTGGGTGTTAGTTCTAAAAGGTCTTGTAGGTCTTCATAGAACTGTCCAACTTCAGCTTCTTCAGCGTTACTGGTTGGGGCATAGACTTGGATTACTGTAATATTGAGTAGTTTGCCTTGGCAATGAACAGAGATCATTCATTTTTGAGATTGCATCCAAGTACTGCATTTTGGACTCTTTTGTTGACCATGATGGCTACTCCATTTCTTCTGAGGGATTCCTGCCCGCAGTGGTAGGTATAATGGTCATCTGAGTTAAATTCACCCATTCCAGTCCATTTTAGTTAGCTGATTCCTAGCATGTTGATGTTCACTCTTGCCATCTCCTGTTTGACCACTTCCAATTTGCCTTGATTCATGGACCTAACATTCCAGGTTTCTATGCAATATTGCTCTTTACAGCATTGGACCTTGCTTTCTATCACCAGTCACATTGACGACAGGGTACTGTTTTTGTTTTGGCTCCATCCATTCATTCTTTCTGAAGTTATTTCTCCACTGATCTGGCTGTAGTGTATTGGGCACCTACTGACCTGGGGAGTTCCTCTTTCAGTATCCTATCAGTTTGCCTTTTCATACTGTTCATGGGGTTCTCAAAGCAAGAATACTGAAGTGGTTTGCCATTCCCTTCTCCAGTGGACCACATTCTGTCAAACCTCTCCACCACGACCCCTCTGTCTTGGGTCGCCCCACACGGGCATGGCTTAGTATCATTGAGTTAGACAAGGCTGTGGTCCATAGATTGACTAGTTTTCTGTGATTATGGTTTCAGTGTGTCTGTCTTCTGAATGCCCTACCATCTTACTTGGGTGTCTCTTACCTTGGATATGGGGTATCTCTTCACAGCTGTTCCAGCAAAGTGGCATCCACTGCTCCTTACCTTGGAGGAAGGGTATCTTCTTACCCGCCGCCCCTCCCAACCTTGAAGGTGGAATAGCTCCTCTCGGCCCTCCTGCACCCACACAGCCACCGCTCCTTGGACATGGGGTTGCTCCTCTCAGCCGCTGCCCCTGACCTCAAGCGTGGGGTAGCTCCTCTCAGCCATTCCTGCACAGTCGCAGCCTGGCACTCTCAGCCACCACCCCTGACCTCGGACGTGGGGTACCTCTTCTTGGCAGCTTTATTCTCTCTTCCTTGACTTTTCCCATCCCTATGGCTGCTATAGCAATGCTGCTACCTAAGTAAGCTCCAGGAGGAGAGTTTTCTGACAAGATAATCCTTCTGTCAATGGCCCTGTGGGTCAGAGCAGTCCAGCTGGTAAATATTGCAGGCATGTTGTGTATTGTTGGTCTTCAAACAGGGTACAGGATATTCTCTTTGCCAATAATAATGTCACCTCAGGGGAAATTTATTCATCAGTCATATTTCTGATATATGGAAAAAGTGTTTATGTACTCTTACAATAAGCTATGTTTGGAGTGGAGTGAGCTTTTCACGTGCTCCAAGAAACTAGGAGAAAGTGTCAGCCCCCTCCCAAGGCAGGAACCTCTCCCCACTCCTCTGCTCATGAGCAGGAATGTGGAGCCCTTGGGTCAGCGCTCTGCCATCTCTGCTACAATTGGGCACAGAGTTTACCCTCTGTATCTCTTCGAGCTGAACTCCTGTCTGCAACTTCAGGACCAGAGTTTCTATAAGGACAGTGGGGGACACAGAAGGAGAAAAGAGATATATGTTTTATTTCTGAGCAGTCTAGGAGATGTGGCATAAACACTGAATCATTGTCATTTAAAAATTTATAGGCACAACTATAAAAATGCAGAATTTAATAGTTATAACAGTTTTATATTCCTGGAGGATGTAGTCCCCATCCTTATTTAACAGGGGGGATGTCTGAACACCCATCTGAAGGTAAACACAGATTTCCTCCAAACAACCTAGAGTCTTGCACACTGGGTGTTGGACACCTGAGCACTGGGGCCTCAACATCTTGATCAACAGGGCCTAGGAAGGGAGAGGGAGATGAAAAAACAAAACGAAATCTGAATAGTGACAGGAAAGTATCCAAGCAGGTTTTATTCCCCGGGTGGTAACTGTGTCAGCTCTCTACTTCCCGTCTGACTCCTTATTCCACATCTCTGGGTCCAGGCTGGTGGGACTACAGACAGGGCAGAGGATTTTTTTTTTTTTTTAACCTGCTCCTCAGTCAACTGAGAGCAGTTTGAGACAGGAATCATGTCTGGTTTTGGTTTCCACGTTGTGGACAACTCTGTAAGTTTCCAGAATGAATGCTGGAGCCCAGGGATTCCTGAACATGCACAAAAGCTTAAGAGAACCTCAGGGATCCGCCGAGCCAGAGTCCTGCCAGCATAACTTGACTCAAGACACTAATTTTAGGGGGAACTTTGGTCCGGGGGATAGGACTCTGCGCTCCCAATGCCGTGGGCCTGTGTTTGATCCTTGATCAGGGAACTAGATCTCAGAAGCCGAAATTAAGGCCCTGCACAGCCAAAACCAAAAACAAAACAGAACAGCTCAGCAAACAGTGTGCATTAAAAAATACCCTAATTTTAGAAAAACAGGTCATTTGACTGTTGAGAAATTCTGTGTCCATTAATAGGGTATCATTTGAAGAAGATTGCTCTTGAGTTCAACTGATTTGGTCATTGCCCATTTAGAAACATTTATTTTTAGTTGGAAGATAATTGGAAAGCTACAGGTAAAAGGATGACACTAGAACCCTTCCCAACACCATACACAAAATAAACTCAAAATGGATTAACGACTTGAATGAAGGCCAGAATCCATCAAACTCTTAGAGGAAAACATAGGCAGTACACTCTTTGACATACATCACAGCACAATCCCCTTTGACCCACCTCCTAGAGTATTGGAAATAAAAACAAAAATAAATAAATCGGACTTAATTCATCTAAGGTCACAGCATTGTTTCTGGGTTGACAGCACTGCCCTGAGAGCCCGTGTAAGGCAGCCTCCCAGCTGTCTGCAGCCGCAGTGACTGCACTGTTTTTGGTAAATCCCTCATGCACTGGTGCCTGGAAGCTGCCTCCATGAAGGAAGCTGGGCTATGTTAGTGCTCATGTCAGCAAAGAGCAATGTTTTGACTTCTCACCATAACACAGTCTTACTTTGCATAAGGTAAACCCAATCCTAGAGAAAACAAGCTGTGAAATGACCACGTTAAATCTTCTTCAGGGTTCACTTCACTAGCCCAGATAACTGCACAGGAAACTAGACAAATGGGCTGACAGACACTGAGCAAATAGTTCTTTCCATAGAGATTCCTGAATCCTTAATAAAACAAACAAACAGAAGACAGATGAACACCCACGTGCACATGCCTCTGGAATGAAGAGTGGCCTCGCTAACATACTAAGCATCTAAACTTGACATTCTAAGAAATACTTAGTTGAATTAAAACAACTATGTGACAAGAAGGGAAATGATAGTGACTGTGTTTCAAGAACCAAGGTACCTAATTAAGGCCACCTGTCCCTCATGAGGCTAAAGGGGTAAGGTTGCCGTCATCCAAGGATGGTCCAACTCCCCCCGTCCCCCAAGCCCTGCCTTGCGCTTGTCTCTCTCTCTGTCTCTTTTTGTCAACATTCCTCCTCTCCTGTACAGAGGTCCACAATTTATAGGTATTTTAGGATCTCCGTTCTCCTATTCTGTCTGAGTCCCACAATGAGACAGCTGCACTGTTTTTGGTAAATCCCTCTTGCACTGGTGCCTGGAAGCTGCCTCCATGAAGGAAGCTGGGCTATGTTAGTGCTCATGTCATCTGTTTTCCTTACCTCTGTGCTCCCTGATGTTCAAGGTCCAAAAATAGTTTTCCAATTGGAAGATCAACTTTACCATTATCAGTGAAAAAGAAGTCACATATTTTACTTAGTCATTCCATGATAAATCAGGATAATAACCTTATCACTTAACTACACATTATTTGACACCTGCCTTAGATAAAATTTCCTCCACGGCATCTTGGCAGAGTCAACATGAATATAGCTACTTCAGAGAAATGACTTGGGTTGAGGAGGAAGCACTTTCCATACAGAGGGATCCGTCTCTGACCCATGGGAATCGGAGATAGAAGGAAGGAACCTCTGACTATTTCGTCTAGAAATTGTAACTGGGGTTTCTTGCAAAGCCAGAGATACCTGTACCATGCAAAAAATTATGGAAGTAATAATAGAATATCTCCCTAAGCACGCTTATGTTTAGGACTCTCTTCTTAGGGTCCTGTCCCATTTTCCTGTGTGTACCCTGCAAGTTATTATCAGGAGAAATAGGTCAGACCGGACTGTGGTGCAATTTTCACGATCACCACCAGAGGGCAGGGCTGCCTTCAGATGCGGTTCCTCATTGTATTCAGGAGCTGGTTTCACTTGGCTGCTTTGTAGCCACAAGACAGAATATTGCTGCAGTACAGAAAGGGGCTCTCAGTTTCTGAGGGAGGAGCTTCTGTAACATCCAGGGGAGACTAGATTTATTATATTTGTGTATTGCAGGGAACAAGGATCGCTTTCTTTTGCGAACATGCATTCTGCCACTCACTCAGTTCTCGTCATCTTCTTAATACTTGGTAAGTAACATTTTATCCTAAATGATTTCTCATTTTCCTATGATAACAGGTAAAGTTTTATTTTCTTCTCTGGCTGAAAACTCCTCCTGTACATTTCTACTATAACAAAGTCATTCTCTTGTAGGAGGGACCAATGGTGACTCAGTGAACCAGACAGAAGGCCCAGTGACTGTCTCAGAGGGGGCTCTCATGACCCTGAACTGCACTTACCAGGCCACATATTCGACTGTCTATCTTTTCTGGTACGTCCAGCATCTCAACAAAGCTCCTCAAGTCCTTCTGAAGGGTTTAACAGCAGACAAGAAGGTAGAGCATGAAGGTTTTCAGGCCACTCTTGTTAAGAGTGACAGGTCCTTCCACCTGCAGAAACGGGCAGTGCAAGCATCAGACTCAGCTGTGTACTACTGTGCTCTGAGTGACACAGTGACACAGGGCTGCGGGGGAGCTGAGCACAAACCCAGAGTGCAGATGGGGCTCTGGCTGTGGGCAGCCCTGCGAGGGGTGTTGTTTCTCTCTCCAGTGAGCTCTCCTAGAGAAACTGTCAAAGCACTTCCAGGTCTGCTCCTCAGAGCCAAGGACCTATGAATTCTTGGGTTGCCCTACGAGAGGAATCTGGAGCGGGACAGTGCAGAAAGGAACCTAAGAGCTTTTCTCCAGAAATGCCTGTTTTCAGCCCATCGACATCCC
>NW_017190635.1:0-11192 GCF_001704415.2 Capra hircus | reverse complement strand
GACCTGCAGGGAAAGGATCCCTCCTCTCGAGCTAGGAGGCGGAAACGGGAACTCCTCTGGATGTGGGCGGGTCTCTCGTGCTTCCTCTCGAGTGGAGGACGGGTATGTCGGGGAACTTCTTGAGTTGCAGCAAGGGTGTGAACGACCGTTTGAATTTTTCAGAGGTTAGGTGTGATTAGCCTCTAAACACCTCAGCAGAAATGGGCCTCATCTCGCTGGAGGGGAGAAACTCCTGGATTTTATTGACTTGTGGCAGGTGCTCTCGACTTACGACGGGTACCTCAGGGACCCACTCTGGTGGCCTCACGAAAGGCCAGTCCCAAGCGAATTGCTCGGGGGCCTCTAGGGATTCCTCTCTCCTCGATGCCGGTGCATAAGACCTTGTGTGGAGTCGGTGCCGGAACCTGAGGATTCCTCTCCAGTGCTGACATGGATGTTGGTACTTTTGGAGTCTCCCCAGGGGAGTCAGTCTCGCCTCGAGTGGGGCATGCACGTGCGCTTTCCTCCCCAGCTGTAAGCAGCAGTGTTGCGCTTCCCTTCGCATGGATCACGGCATTTGTGATTTCCTTCGAGGCTTTCCCGCGAGGCTTTCCCACGAGGCTTTCCCACAGGGCTGTCCCACGTGCCACCGTGGTGTGAGTCGATCCTCGGCTTGAAAGTGGAGGAAGTGCAGGGAAAACAGGTTTCCCTGGAATTGACTGAGACATCTGGGGGACTCTGGGAATGGTGGCACGACCCTGGATTTCCTCTCGCCTTTCTTGTGGAGAGCGCTCCTCTTGGAATGCTATGGGAACCCCGGAATTCTTTCCTGACCACGCAGGGAAAGGATCCCTCCTCTCGAGCTTGGAGGCGGAAACGGGGCTCTTCTGGATGTGAGCGGGACTCTCGTGCTTCCTCTCAAGTGGAGACGGGTATGTCGGGAAACTTCTTTAGTTGCAGCAAGGGTGTGAATAACCGTTTGGAAGTTCCAGAGGTTAGGTGTGATTAGCTTCGAGACTCCTCAGCGGACAAGGGCCTCATCTCGCTTGGAGGGGAAAACCTCCTGGATTTTCTCGAGTTGCGGCAGGTGCTCTCGACTTACGATGGAGACCTCAGGGACCCGCTCTGGAGGACACAGGAAAGGCCAGTCCCCATGGCAGTTGCTCCGGGGCCTCTCGGGATTCCTCTCCCGTCGATGCCGGGGCCTAAGTCCTTGTGTGGTATCGGAGGCGGGACCTGAGGATTCCTCTGGCAGTGCTGACATGGATGTTGGGATACTTCTGGAGTCTCCCCAGGGGAGTCAGTCCTCGTCTCGAGTGGGGTCATGCACGTGCGCTTTCCTCCGGAGCTGTAGCAGCAGAGTCACACTTCCCTATGCGTGGATCAAAGCATCTGTGGCTTTCCCTCGAGGCTTTCCCATGAGGCTTTCCCACGAGGCTTTCCCACGAGGCTTTCCCACAGGGCTCTCCGACGTGCCACCCTGGTGTGAGTCGATCCTCGGCTTGAATGTCGAAGCA
The DNA here is from genome assembly GCF_001704415.2 of Capra hircus. Taxonomy (NCBI): domain Eukaryota; kingdom Metazoa; phylum Chordata; class Mammalia; order Artiodactyla; family Bovidae; genus Capra; species Capra hircus. The sequence goes on along the minus strand of NW_017190635.1, from coordinate 9,696 downwards.
GTGCAGGGAAAACAGGTTTCCCTGGAATGGACTGAGACATCTGGGGGACTCTGGGAAAGGTGGCACGACCCTGGAGTTCCTCTCGCCTTTCCTGTGGAGAGCGCCTCCTCTTGAGATGCGACGGGAACGCCGGGATTTCTTTCCCGATGACGCAGGGAAAGGATCCCTCCTCTAGAGCTAGTAGGCAGAAACGGGGCTCCTCTGGATGTGGGCGGGACTCTCGTGCTTCCTCTCGAATGGAGACGGTATGTCGGGGAACATCTTGAGTTGCAGCCTGGGTGTGAAGCACCGTTTGGAAGTTCCAGAGATTAGGTGTGATTAGCCTCGAGACGCCTCAGCAGAAATGGGCCTCATCTCGCCTGGAGGGGAGAACCTCCTGGATTTTCTCGAGATAGGGGCAGTTGCTCTCGACTTACGACGGGGACCTCAAGGACCCGCTCTGGGGGCCTCAGAAAAGGCCAGTCCCCATGCGAGTTGCTCGGGCCTCTCGGGATTCCTCTCCCGTCGATGTCGGGGCCTAAGACCTTGTGTGGAGTCGGTGCCGGAATCTGAGGATTCCTGTGCAGTGCTGACATGGATCTTGGGGTACTTCTGGAGTCTTCCCAGGGGAGTTAGTCCTCGTCTCGAGTGGGGACATGCACCTGCGCTTTCCTCCCTAGCTGTAGCAGCAGTGTCATGCTCCAGTCGTGTGGATCAAGGTATCAGTGGCTTTCCCTCGAGGCTTTCCCACGATGCTTTCCAACAAGGCTTTCCCACGAGGCTTTCCCAGCAGGGTTTCCAACGAGGCTTTCCCCCAGTGATGTCCCACGTGCCACCGTGGTGTCAGTCGATCCTCGGTTTGAAAGTCGAGGCAGTGCAGGGAAAACAGGTTTCCTGGAATGGACTGAGACATCTTGGGGACTCTGGGAATGGTGGCACGACCCTGGAGTTCCTCTCGCCTTTCTTGTGGAGAGCGCCTCCTCTTGAGATGCGACGGGAACGCCGGGAATTCTTTGCCGACCACGAAAGGAAAGGATCCCTCCTCTCGAGCTAGGAGGCGGAAACGGGGCCCCTCTGTATGTGGGCGGGACTCTCGTGCTTCCTCTTGAGTGGTGACGGGTATGTCGGGGAACTTCTTGAGATGCAGCAAGGCTGTGAAGGACCCTTTGGAAGTTCCAGAGGTTAGGTGTGATTAGCCTCGAGTCGCCTCAGCGGAAATGGGCCTCATCTCGCCTGGAGAGGACAACCTCCTGGATTTTCTCGAGTTGCGGCAGGTGCTCTCGACTTACGACGGAGACCTCAGGGACCCGCTCTGGTGGCCTCAGGAAAGGCCAGTCCCCATGAGAGTTGCTCGGGGGCCTCTCGGGATTCCTCTCCCGTTGATGCCGGGGCCTAAGTTCTTGTGAGGAGTCGGTGCCGGAACCTGAGGATTCCTCTCCAGTGCTGACATGGATCTTGGGGTACTTCTGGAGTCTCCCCAGGGGAGTCAGTCCTCGTCTCGAGTGGGGGCATGCACGTGAAATTTCTTTCCGAACTGTAGCAGCAGTGTCACGCTTCCCTTCGCGTGGATCAAGGGATCTGTGGCTTTCCCTGGAGGCTTTCACACGAGGCTTTGCCACATGGTTGTCCCACGTACCACCGTGATGTGAGTCGATCCTCGGCTTGAATGTCGAGGCAGTGCAGGGAAAACAGGTTTCCCTGGAATGGACTGAGACATCTGGGGGACTCTGGGAATGGTGGCACGACCCTGGAGTTCATCTCGCCTTTCCTGTGTAGAGCGCCTCATCTTGAGATGCGACGGGAACGCCGGGATTTCTTTCCCGAACACGCAGGGAAAGGATCCCTCCTCTCGAGCTAGGAGGCGGAAACAGGGCTCTTCTGGATGTGGGCGGGACTCTCGTACTTCCTCTTCAGTGGAGACGGGTATGTCGGGGAACTTCTTGAGTTGCAGCAAGGGGTGTGAAGGACCGTTTGGAAGTTCCAGACATTAGGTGTGATTAGCCTCGAGACGCCTCAGCGGAAATCGGCCTCATCTCGCCTGGAGGGGAGAACCTCCTGGATTTTCTCGAGTTGCTGCACGTGCTCTCGACTTACGACGGGGACCTCAGGGACCCGCTCTGGTGGCCTTAGGAAAGGCCAGTCCCCATGCTAGTTGCTCGGGGCCTCTCGGGATTCCTCTACCATCGATGCCGGGGCCTAAGACCTTGAGTGGAGTTGGTGCACCAAACTGAGGATTCCTCTCCAGTGCTGACATGGATCTTGGGCTACTTCTGGAGTCTCCCCAGGGGAGTCTTTCGTCGTCTCGAGTGGGGGCATGCACGTGTGCTTTCCTCCCGAGCTGTAGCAGCAGTGTCACGCTTCCCTTCGCGTTGATCAAAGCAACTGTGGCTTTCCCTTGAGGCTTTCCCACGAGGCTTTCCAACAGGGCTGTCCCACGTGCCACCGTGGTGTGGGTCGATCCTCGGCTTGAAAGGCGAGGCAGTGCAGGGAAAACAAGTTTCCCTGGAATGGCCTGAGACATCTGGGGGACTCTGGGAATGGTGGCACGACCCTGGTGTTCCTCTCGCCTTTCCTGTGGAGATCGCCTCCTCTTTAGATGCGCCAGGAACACTGGGAACTCTTTCCCGATCACTGAGGGAAAGGATACCTCCTCTCGAGCTATGGAGGCGGAAACGGGGCTCCTCTGAATGTGGGCGGGACTCTCGTGCTTCCTCTCGAGTGGAGACGGTATGATGGGGATCTTCTTGAGTTGCAGCAGGGGGTTAAGGACCGTTTGGAAGTTCCAGAGGTTAGGTGTGATTAGCCTTGAGACACCTCAGCGGAAATGGTCCTCATCTCTCCTGGAAGGGAGAACCTCCTGGATTTCCTCAAGTTGCTGCAGGTGCTCTCGACCTACGACGGGAACCTCAGGGACCCGCTCTGGTGGCCTCAGGAAAGGCCAATCCCCATTCGAGTTGCTCGGGGAGACTCACGGGATTCCTCTCCCGTTGATGCTGGGGCCTAAGACCTTTGTGGAGTCGGTGCCGTAAAGTGAGGGTTCCTCTCCAGTGCTGACATGAATTTTGGGGTACTTCTGAAGTCTCCCCAGGGGAGTCAGTCCTCGTCTCGAGTGGGGGCATGCACGTGTGCTTTCCTCCGGAGCTGAAGCAGCAGTGTCACGCTTCACTTCGCGTGGATCAAAGCCTCTGTGGCTTTCCCTCGAGGCTTTCCCAGGAGGCTTTCCCACGAGGCTTTCCCACGAGGCTTTCCCACGAGGCTTTCCCACAGGGCTGACCCACGTGTCACTGTTGTGTAAGTCGATCCTCGGCTTGAAAGTCGAGGCAGTGCAGGGAAAACAGTTTACCCTGGAATGGACTGAGACATCTGGGGGACTCTGGGAATGGTGGCACGACCCTGGAGTTCCTCTCGCCTTTCCTGTGGAGAGAGCCTCCTCTTGAGATGCGAGGGAAATGCCGGGAATTCTTTCCCGACCACGCAGTGAAAGGATCCCTTCTCTCGAGCCATGAGGCGGAAACTAGGCTCCTCTGGATGTGGCGGGACTCTCGAGCTTCCTCTCGAGTGGAGACTGGTATGTCGGGGAACTTCTTGAATTGCAGCAAGGGTGTGAAGGACCCTTTGGAAGTTCCATAGGTTAGGTGTGATTAGCCTCGAGACGCCTTAGCGGAAATTGGCCTCATCTCGCCTGGAAGGGAGAACCTCCTGGATTTTCTCGAGATGCGGCAGGTGCTCTCGACTTACGACGGGGACCACAGGGACCCGCTCCGGTGGCCTCGGGAAAGGCCAGTCCCCATGCGAGTTGCTAGGGGGCCTCTCAGGATTCCTCTCCCTTTGATGCTGGGGCCTAAGACCTTGCGTGAAGTCGGTGCCAGAAACTGACGATTCCTCTCCAGTGCTGACATGGATCTTGGGCTAATTCTGGAATCTCCCCAGGGGAGTCAGTCCTCGTCTCGAGTGGGGGCATACACGTGCGCTTTCCTCCCGAGCTCTAGCAACAGTGTCATGCTTCCCTTCGCGTGGATCAAAGGATCTGTGGCTTTCCCTCGAGGCTTTCCCACGAGTCTTTCCCACAGGGCTGTCCAACGTGCCATCACGGTGTGAGTCGATCCTCGGCCTGAAAGTCGAGGCAGTGCAGGGAAACAGTTTTCCCTGGAATGGACTGAGACAGCTTGGGGACTCTGGGAATAGGGCCTGATCCTGGAGTTCCTCTCGCCTTTCCTGTGGAGAGCGCCTCCACTTGAGATGCGACGGGAACGCCGGGAATACTTTCCCGCACACGCAGGGAAAGGATCCCTCCTCTCGAGCTAGCAGGCGGAAACGGGGCTCCTCAGGATGTGGTCGGGACACTCGTGCTTCCTCTCGAGTGGAGTCGGGTATGTCGGGGAACTTCTTGAGTTGCAGCAAGGGTGTGAAGGACCCTTTGGAAGTTCCAGAGGTTAGGTGTGATTAGCCTCGAGACGCCTCAGCGGAAATGGACCTTATCTCACCTGGAGGGGAGAACCTCCTGGAATTTCTCGAGTTGCGGCAGGTGCTCTCGACTTACGACGGGGACCTCAGGGACCCGCTCTGGTGGCCTCAGGAAAGGCCAATCCCCTTGCGAGGTGTTCAGGGGCCTCTCGGGGGCCTCTCGGGTTTCCTCTCCCGTCGATGCTGGGGCCTAAAACCTTGTGTGAAGTCAGTGCCGGAACCTGAGGATTCCTCTCCAGTGCTGACATGGATCCTGGGATATTTCTGGAGTCTCCCCATGGGAGTCAGTCCTCGTCTCGAGTGGGGGCATGCACGTGCACTTTCCTCCCGAGCTGTAGCAGCAGTGTCACGCTTCCCTTCGCGTGGATCAAGGGATCAGGGGCTTTCCCTCGAGTCTTTCCCACGAGGCTTTCCCACGAGGCTTTCCCACAGGGCTGTACCACGTGCCACCGTGGTGTGAGTCGATCCTCGCCTTGAAAGTCGAGGCAGTGCAGGGAAAACAGGTTTCCCTGGAATGGACTGAGACATCTGGTGGACTCTGGGAATGTGGCACCACCCTGGAGTTCATTTCGTCTTTCCTGTGGAAAGCGCCTCCACTTGAGATGCGACGGGAACGCCGGGAATTCTTTCCCGACCCTGCAGGGAAAGGATCCCTCCTCTCGAGCTAGGAGGCGGAAACGGGGCTCCTCTGGATGTGGGCGGGACTCTCGTGCTTCCTCTTGAGTGGAGTCCCGTATGTCGGGGAACTTCTTGAGTTGCAGCAAGGGTGTGAAGGACCCTTTGGAAGTTCCAGAGGTTAGGTGTGAGTAGCCTCGAGATGCCTCAGCGGAAATGGGCCTCATCTCGCCTGGAGGGGAGAACCTCCTGGATTTTCTCGAGTTGCGGCAGGTGCTCTCGACTTACGACGGGGACCTAATTGACCCGCTCTGGTGGCCTCAGGAAAGGACAGTCCCCTTGCGAGTTACTTGGCGGCTTCTCGGGGGCCTCTCGGGTTTCCTCTCCCGTCGATTCTGGGGCCTAAAATCTTGTTTGGAGTCAGTGCCGGAACCTGAGGATTCCTCTCCAGTGCTGACATGGATCCTGGGATATTTCTGGAGTCTCCCCATGGGAGTCAGTCCTCGTCTCGAGTGGGGCATGCACGTGCGCATTCCTCCCGAGCTGTAGTAGCAGTGTCACACTTCCCTTCGCGTGGGTCAAGGTATCAGTGGCTTCCCTCGTGCCTTTCCCACGAGGCTTTCCCACGAGGCTTTCCCACAGGGCTGTCCCACGTGCGTCCGTGGTGTGAGTCGATCCTCGGCTTGAAAGTCGAGGCAGTGCAGGGAAAACAGGTTTCCCTGGAATGGACTGACACATATGGGGGACTCTGGGAATGCGGCACAACCCTGGAGTTCCTCTCGCCTTTCCTGCTGGAGAGCACCTCCACTTGAGATGTGTCGGGAACGCCGGGAATTCTTCCAAAACCACGCAGGGAAAGGATCCCTCCTCTCGAGCTAGGAGGCGGAAACGGGGCTCCTCTGGATGTGGGCGGGACTCTCGTGCTTCCTCTCGAGTGGAGACGGGTATGTCGCTGAACTTCTTGAGTTGCAGTAAGGGTGTGAAGGACCCTTTGGAAGTTCCAGAGGTTAGGTGTGATTAGCCTCGAGACAGCCTCAGCGGAAATGGGCCTCATCTCGCCTGGATGGGGGAACCTCCTGGATTTTTCGAGTGTCGGCAGGTGCCCTCGACCTTAGGACGGGGACCACAGCGACCCGCTCTGCTGGCCTCAGGAAAGGCCAGTCCCCATGCGAGTTGCTCGGGGGCCTCTAGGGATTCCTCTCCGTCGATGCCGGGGCCTAAGACCTTGTGTGGAGTACGGTGCCGGAACCAGAGGATTCCTCTCCAGTTGCTGACATGGATCTTGGGGTACTTTCTGGAGTCTTCCCAGGGGAGTCAGTCCTCGTCTCGAGTGGGGGCATGCACTGTGCGCTTTCCTCCCGAGCTGTAGCAGCAGTGTCGCTCTTCCCTTTCGCGTGCATCAAGGGATCTGTGGCTTTCCGCTCGAGGCTTTCCCACGAGGCCTTCCCACAGGGCTGTCCCACGTTCCACCGTGGTGTGAGTCGATCCTCGGCTTGAAACGTCTGAGGCAGTGAAGGGAAAACAGGTTTTCCCTGGAATGGACTGAGACATCTGGGGGACTCTGGGAATGCTGGCACGACCCTGAAGTTCCTCTCGCCTTTCCTGTGGAGAGCGGCTTCCTTCTTGAGATGCGACGGGAACGCCGGGATTCGTTCCCGAACACACAGGGGAAGGTATCACTCCACTCGATCTAGGAGGCGAAACGGGGCTCCTCTGGATGTGGGCGGAACTCTCGTGCTTCCTACTCGAATTGGAGACGGGTATGTCGGGGAACTTCTTGAGTTTGCAGAAATGGTGTGAAGGACCCTTTGGAAGTTCCAGAGGATAGGTGTGATTTGCCTCGAGACGCCTCAGCGGAAACTGGGCCTCATCTCGCCTGGAGGGGAGAACCTCCTGGATTTTCTCGAGTGTGCGGCAGGTGCTCTCGACTTACGACGGGGACCTCAGGGACCCGCTCTGGTGGCCTCAGGAAAGGCCAGTCCCCATGCGAGTTGCTCGGGGCCTCTCGGGATTCCTCTCCGTCGATGCCGGGGCCTAAGACCTTGTGTGGAGTCGGTGGCGGAACCTGAGGATTCCTCTCCAGTGCTGACATGGATCTTGGGGGTACTTCTGGCAGTCTCCCAGTGCAGTCAGACCTCGTACTCGAGTGGGGGGCATGCACGTGCGCTTTCCTTCCGAGCTCTAGCAGCAGTGTCGCGCTTCCCTTCGGGTAGATCAAGGGATCTAGGGCTTTCCCGCCAGCTTTCCACGAGGCTTTCCCACGAGGCTTTCCGACGATCTTTCCCACGGGGCTGTCCCACGTACCACCGGTGGTGTGAGTCCGATCCTCGGCTTGAAAGTCGAGGCAGTGCAGGGAAAACAGGTTTTCCCTGGAATGGACTGAGACATCCTAGGGGTCTCTGGGAATGGTGGCACGACCCAGGAGTTCCTCTGACCTTTCCTGTGGAGAGCGCCTCCTCTTGAGATGCGAACGGGAACACCGGGAATTCTTTCCCGACCACGCAGGGAAAGGATCCCTCCACTCGAGCTAGGAGGCGGAAACGGGGCTCCTCTGGATGTGGGCGGGACTCTCGTGCTTCCTCTCGAGTGGAGATCGGGTATTGTCGGGGAACTTCTTGAGTTGCAGAAAGGGTGTGAAGGACCCTGTGGAAGTTCCAGAGGTTAGGTGTGATTATCCTCGAGACGCCTCAGCGGAAATGGGCCTCATCTCGCCTGGAGGGAAGAACCTCCTGGATTTTCTCGAGTTGCGGCAGGTGCTCCTCGACTTACGACGGGCGACCTCAGGGACCCGCTCTGGTGGCCTCAGGAAAGGCCACTCCCCATGCTGAGTTGCTCCGGGGTCCTCTAGGGATTCCTCTCCCGTCGATGCCGGGCCTAAGACCTTGTGTGGAGTCGGTGCCGGAACCTTAGGATTCCTCTCCATTGCTGACATGGATCTTGGGTACTTCTGGAGTCTCCCAAGGGGAGTCAGTCCTCGTCTGAGTGGGGGCATGCATGAGCGCTTTTGTCCCGAGCTGTAGCAGCAATGTCACACTTCTATTCGCGTGGATCAAGGGATCTGTGGCTTTCCCTCGAGCTTTTGCCCACAAGGCTTTCCCACGAGGATTTCCCAAATGGCTGTCCCACGTGCCACCATGGTGTGAGTCGATCCTGGGCTTGAAAGTCGAGGAATTGCAGGAGAAAGAACAGGTTTCCCTGGAATGGACTGAGACATGTGGGGGTCTCTGGGAATGGTGGCACGACCCTGGAGTTCCTCTCGCCTTTCCTGTGGAGAGCGCCTCTTCTTGACATGCTATGGGAACGCCGGGAATTCTTTTCCGACCACGCAGGGAAAGGATCCCTCCTCTCGAGCTATGAGGCAGACACTGGCTCCTCTGGATGTGGGCGGGACTGTCGTGCTTCCTCTCGAATGGAGACAGGTATGTCGGGGAACTACTTGAGTTGCAGTAAGGGTGTGAAGGACCCTTTGGAAGTTTCAGAGGTTAGGTGTGATTAGCCTCGAGACACCTCAGCGGAAATGGGCCTCATCTCGCCTGGATGGGGGAACCTCCTGGATTTTCTCGAGTGTCAGCAGGTGCTCTCGACTACGACGGGGACCTCAGGGACCCGCTCTGGTGGCCTCAGGAAAGGCCAGTCCCCTTGAAAGTTGCTCGGGGCCTCTCGGGATTCCTCTCCGTCGATTCGGGGCCTCAGACCTTGTGTGGAGTCGGTGCCGGAACCTGAGGATTCCTCTCCAGTGCTGACATGGATCTTGGGGTACTTCTGGAGTCTCCCGCGGGGAGTCCGTCCTCGTCGAGTGGGGGCATGCTCGTGCGCTTTCCTCCCGAGCTGTAGCAGCAGTGTCACGCTTCATTTCGCGTGGATCAAGGGATCTGTGGGGCTTTCCCTCGGAGGCCTTTCCCATGAGGCTTTCCCACGAATCTTTCCCAGGGCTGTCCACGAGCCACCGTGGTGTGAGTCGATCCTCGGTTTGAAAGTCGAGGCAGTGCAGGGAAAACAGGTTTCCCTGGAATGGACTGAGACATATGGGGGACTCTGGGAATGTGGCACGACCATGGAGATCCTCTCGACATTTCCTGTGGAGAGCGCCTCCACTTGAGATGGCGACGGGAACGCCGGGAATTCTTTCCCGACCACACAGGGAAAGGATCCTCACCTCGAGCTAGGAGGCGGAAACGGGGCTCCTCTGGATGTGGGCGGAACTCTCGTGCTTCCTCTCGAGTCGAGACGGGTTTGTCGGGGAACTTCTTGAGTTGCAGCAAGGGCGTGAAGGACCCTTTGGAAGTTCCAGAGGTTAGGTGTGATTAGCCTCGAAACGCCTCAGCGGAAATGGGCCTCATCCTCGCCTGGATGGGGGAACCTCCTGGATTTCTCGAGTGTCAGCAGGTGCTCTAGACTAGGACGGGGACCACAGCGACCGCGCTCTGCTGGCTCAGGAAAGGCCAGTCCCCATTGCGAGTTGCTCCGGGGCCTCTAGGGATTCCTCTCCGTCGATGCCGGGCCTAAGAGCTTGTGTGGAGTCGGTGCCGGAACCTGAGGATTCCTCTCCAGTGCTGACATGGATCTTGGGGTACTTCTGGAGTCTCCAAGGGGAGTCAGTCCTCGTCATCCCCAGTGGGTGGGGCATGAATAAGCGCA
>NW_017190634.1:0-11192 GCF_001704415.2 Capra hircus | reverse complement strand
TTGAGTGTAGCACTTTCACAGCATCATCTTTCAGGATTTGAAATAGCTCAGCTGGAATTCCATCACCTCCCACAAGCTTTGTTCATAGTGATGCTTCTTAAGGCCCACTTGGCTTTGCACTTCACGATGTCTGGCTCTAGGTGAGAGATCACACCATCATGGTTATCTGGGTCATTAAGATCTTTTTTATATGGTTCTTCGTGTAATCTTGCACCTCTTCTTAATATCTTCTGCTTCTGTTAGGTCCATACCATTTTTGCCCTTTATTGTGGCCATCTTTGCATGAAATGTTTCCTTGTTATCTCTGATTTTCTTGAAGAGATCTCTAGTCTTTCCCATTCTATTATTTTCCTCTATTTCTTTGTATTGATCACCAAGGAAGGCTTTCTTTCTCTCCTAGCATTTTTTGGAACTCTGCATTCAGATGAGTATATCTTTCCCTTTCTTCTTTTGCCTTTTGCTTATCTTATCTCAGCTGTTTGAATTAGTTTTCTTTACTCTAAGTAAAATGAGCAAAAGACTTGTTGGGAAACAACTGACTCAGTTTAATAACTTCATTTTTGTGTTGACTTTTCAAAGGGATTTATTCTGCTTTAGTTCATTAAGTACCAATAATGTTTCAGAATTCTATTTTATAAAGATGTTCTCTCAATTTTAATTTTATTAAACATTATGGAGTCATAGGGACAGCTAATTTAATCTTCTTTATTGCCCCAAAACAGTGGAGCAAGACAGATAAATTAGAAATCCTCTTTCTCCTAATACCACCACTGTCTCTGCCTTAAAAGGTAGGTTCTTCCTGTCATTTTAGGATTCACTTGGTGCTTGGGACCTGTTTTCTCTTCAGCCAAGAGCACAGTTGTCCCCTCACATCTCTGCACACTCCAGTCTTCATATCACCTGCATTCTCCCTAGAAGAATGAGCAGAGGAGGCAGATGAAAATCTGCACTTGCTGTAACAGTGTTGTTGTCTCTGTTTTACATTTTCACTGTGTAATTATTCTTGGAAATGAATGATGAAGGACCAAAACCAGGAATAGGAATCTCGAATTCCACCTCTTCTATTTGTAAACAATCTTATGCATATTCTTTGCCTCTTTTCCTCAGCTCAAACCTCTACTAAGTACTTTTCCCAGAGAAATCAAATCCAGAAACTAATGCAATATACCCACCTGAAAACAAAAACAACTCAAACCTAACTAGAGTTTTACTTAAATTCTGTTTTTTACCTTCATGGAATTTTTCTTTCATAAGCCTACATGGATACAGTTAGAACATTTCAGAGAAAAAAAAAACATGCAAGATTTCATTTAAAAGAAAAATAACTAATATGGAAGTAGAGACAATAGGGCTTCCCTCATAGCTCATTCAGTAAAGAATCTGCCTGCAATGAAGGAGAACCAGTTCGATTCCTGGGTTGAGAAGATCCTGGAGAAGGAAATGGCAATCCATTCTAGTATTCTTGCCTGGAAAATCCCATGGACAGAGGAGCCTGACGGGCTACAGTCCACAAGAGTCAGACATTAAATGGAGAGCACACTAAGGGAAAAAGAGATACTTTATGAAGGAGGTGCTTACCTGGAAAAGCAGCAGATTTGGGGAGCAATGATGGAGGTGACCATGACCCAGCACTCATCATTCCATGGGCAAGAAGAATGATTTATTATTTCAGGACCTAAGATAAAAGTTTAGACTGTCCAGTCCCTGAGAAAATCACAAGGACCCTTTTTATGAGAGACCCAACTTCCAAGGCTGGACAACTCTCCCTGTGTCACCTGGCAGCCAAAATCAAGGTCTAATACTCAGATCTTCACCTCCCTATTCTATTTGTCCCTAATGGGATCTCCCTTTAATGTTTGTCACCATGTTGAAAAACTATTCCTGGCATCTTTCCTACTGCTACTGCTAGCTTCAGTCGTGTCCGACTCTGTGTGACCCCATAGACAGCAGCCCATGAGGCTCCCCCGTCCCTGGATTCTCCAGGCAAGAACACTGGAGTGGGTTGCCATTTCCTTCTCAATGCATGAAAGTGAAAAGTGAAAGTGAAGTCGTCAGTCGTGTCCAACTCTTAGCGACTGCGGCCCACCACAGGATTTTCCAGGCAAGAGTGCTGGAGTAGGGTGCCATTGCCTTCTCCCTTTTTTTTTTTCTTACTAGGCTTTTCTTCCACTCTCCTGCCCCCACTTTTCCTTGCAGCCACTCCATTGCAAATTGTATTACCTTGCAGTGGCTCCGTTTACTCTTTATGTGTAGGACAGCTCCCTGGAATATCTGTGGCTGCACCGCACTCCTGCTCCTCCCAACTCCCCTCCTCTCTCTCTCTCTTTTCTTCTTTATCTTTTCCAATATTTGACATAAACGAGTTTGAAGCCTTCATCTGCAACCATGGTTTGACCCTCCCTCATTTTCCCTCTCACTCTCCTCTTGTCCATCAACCTGAAGCATGTGGTCCTCCAGGTCCACATCCCTCATCCTGTCATCCCTGTATCCCCTGCCTTAGCTGTTCCCCATGACAGCTGGACTCATCCTCCCCTTGATCTCACCCTGTAGTCTTGACAAACCACACCATTGGGCATTCACCCAGTCACGCCCTGAATTTAGTTTCATTTGTTTGAACTTTCAACCTACTCTGTGCCTGTTGCTTATCATGTACAGTGCCAGGGCCCTGAGATGCAACAGCAAACAAGGAAAGCTACATAAACCCTGCCCTTAAGGAGCTTCCAGGCTCATCTCCAGTCCACTTGGCCAATGACAGTCCATGTGTCTGGAAAGACCACTGTCCACCCACCCCTGTTTCTGCATGTTCATGCCTGTCCTTTCTTCAAGGTCTAGTTCATTGCCCTCTCTCCTTTGAAGCTCATCCTCAGAACCTCCGACCAGAAGTCCTCTCTTCTGTTACTAAACCCTTGTTGTGCTTTTTTTCCTGCATGATAGACATTTGAAATTTTCTTCTTTCTCTTCCTCTCAGTACAAGCTCCTCAGGGTCAGGGTCTGTGGCTTATATGTGATTTCATCTTCCACAGCATCTAGCAAAGTGCCATCAGTGCACTTAAATGTGCAATAAATGTTTGCAGAATCAATTCAGAAATTAATGAAAATTTACTTAAGTGTTCCTCAAATGTGTTTTGGCTATGTGTTACTCCTGTTTGTAAGCATGAAATATAGTTGATTTACAACATTTTGTTATTTTCAGATGTATAGCAAACTGATTCACCTAAATAGTATATATTTTTTCAGAATATTTTCAGTGATAGACAATTACAGGATATTGGATATAGTTACCTGTGTTATACATTAAATCTATTTTGCTTATCTGTTTCGTTTATGGTAGTTTGTTTCTACTGATCCCATAGTCTTAATTTATATGCCCTCTCCTTTCCTCTTTGGTAACTGAGTTTGTTTTCTGTATCTGTGAGTCTATTTCTGTTTTATGTTTGGTTTGTTGTGTGTTTAGGTTCCACATACAAATGATATATTTGTCTTTCTCTGTCTGATTTACTTCACTAATTTGATTCTCTAGGTTCACCCGTGTTGGTGCGAATGACAATATTTCATCATTTATTATGGTCTGAGTAATATGCTACTGTGCATAAGTGTGTGTGTGTGTGTGTGTGTGTGCATGTGCGTGTGTGTATCAGATTTTCTTAAACCAATCATCTGTTGATGGGCACTTAGGTTGTTTCCATATTTTGGCTATTTTAAGTATTGATGCTATGAACGCTGTTGTATGTATCTTTTTGAATTAGGGTTTTTGTCTTTTCTAGATACATGCCCAGTACTGAGGTTGTTAGATCATACGGTAGCTGTATTTTCAGTTTTTTTTTTTTCAGAAATTTCCACACTGTTTTTCCCATTGTGGCTGCACCAAGTTACATTCCCACCAACAGTGTAGGAGGTGCATCCTTTCCTCCACACCCTCTCCAGCATTTGTTCTGTGTAGACTCTAATGATGGCCATTCTGACCCATGTGAGTGATACCAAATTATGGTTTTGAGTAACATTTCTCTGATAAATAGTGATGTGGAGCACCTTTTCATGTGCTGTTGGTCTTCTGTATGTGTTCTTTGGAGAAGTGTCTATTTAGGTCTTCTGTCCGTTTTTTGGTTGGTTTTTTGATATTGAGTATGTGAGTTGTTTGTGTATTTTAGATATTAAACCCCTGTCGGTTGCATCCTTTGATTTTATCCCATTCATTTGGGGTTGTCTTTTCATTTTGTTGGTGTTGTTCTTTGCTGTTCAAAAGCTTTTGAGTTTGATTAGGTCCTATGTGTTTACTTTTGCTTTTTTTTTTTGCTTTGGGAGACTGATCGAAGAAAACGTTGTGATTCATGTCAAAGAGTGTTAATAAATATATATTAGAAAAAATTTTTTAAAAAAGAGTGTTCTGTGTTTTCCTCTAGTTTTATAATATCCAGTCTTATATTAGGTCTTTAAACCATTTTGAGTTTATTTTGTATATGGATTATTTTGTATGGTTGTATATATACAAAAAAAAAATAGTGTGTTCTAATTTCATTTATTTCGATGTAGGTGTCCTGCTTTCCCAGTACTATTTGCCAATGAGACTGTCTTCTCCACTGTATACTCTTGAGTACTCTTTCATAGATTAATTGACCATAGGCGTTTGGAGACCTGTGTTTTAAAATTGTACTTTTTCTTCCTTGACATCAGAATGAGTAGTTATGTTCTGTCATGTTATACTTAAGTAAAATTGTACATTCAGAGCATCTCAATTGGCCAAGTTACAGAAGATATAAATTATTATGTGGATGTGACAGATTCTGTTATTCTTGGGCTCTTTTGAGAAAGCTGCCCTTAGCAAAGATCCACAGGAGTGAACAAAAGTTAACAGGAAAATGGACTTTATGAGACTTAATAAATATTTCTAATTAAATACAAAGAATGGAATTAACTGTAATACCTCTTTAAAATTAAAAATTACTGTAATGTGGAAAAACAACCTGTGTCTTGTTTAGAGTTTCAGCATACTCTCTTAAGATACATTTACTCTAAATGAAGAACGAAGTACTACTTAACATCAGAACAGTTATTTATTATTTATTATTATTTTTTAATTTTTATTTTTACTTTACTTTGCTTTACAATACTGTATTGCCATACATTGACATGAATCAGAACAGTTTTTATAGTTATATCATTTGAGCAAATTGTTTCAGACACTCCTCCCCTCCCCACCAAAAATCATTAACCAAAGTCACTAATAAGTAGAAAGGGAGAATTGAGCCCCTTCCTCTTTCGATTTCCATTAGCAGACCTATTGCACTTAGTCGCTCAGTCGTGTCTGTGTCTGACTCTTTGTGACCCATGGCCTGTAGCTGGCCCGGCTCCTCTGTCCGTGGGATTCTCCAGGCAAGGATACTGAAGTGGAGTGCCGTGCCCTCTTCCAGGGGATCTTCCCAACCCAGGGATCAAACCCAGGTCTCCTGCATTTCAGGTGGATTCTTTACTGTCTGAGCCACCAGGGAAGCCCAAGAACACTGGAGTGGGTAGCCTGTCCCTTCTCCATGGGAACTCCCCAACCAGGAATTGAACCAGGGTCTCCTGCATTGCAGGTGGATTCTTACCATCTGAGCTACCTGGAAACCCAGCAGACCTCTTAATGAACAATAAAAGGGGACTTAGCAGCAGCAGCAAGGAAGGCATTTAGAAAGAAAGAAAAAGGAGCAGTGAAAGATAATTTGTGAAAACAGGTTCAGGTCCTAGGCAGTTCAGATTGAGCTGCCTCCATGTGTTGTGTGGTCCATGATCACTAGAATTACAAGCTCAATTTCTTAATTGCTTCTTTGATCTTATCCAAGGAGAAAATTGGATTTCTAGAGTGTGTGTGTGTGTGTGTGTGTGTGTGTGTGTGTGTGTGTGTGTGTAGAGCAATTCTACTAAAGCTGCTATGTAGCAGCTCCATTTGCCAGCCTTTCACTCTCAGAATAATAAACTACAACCACAGCAAACTTTAAGAAACATGTTAACCTCTCACATAAAGGATTCTGCCCCTCTTAGCAGCTGACAGTAATCCAGAACCCTAAAGAAATTCCAGAAGCATCTCCTTCTTTCCCAAATACTGCTCAGATTCTGTCAAACCAACTTGATAGTTTGCTGTCAGGCCCCTGCCATCTGGTTTGTCTGATATCAACCTGCTTTTTAGATAAATTGACTTTCATTTTCTTGAATCAAGGTATTTGCCAACTCTGTATATCTGTATAAATATCCCTGAAAGCTCAGAGTCTCAGAGCTAAAAGCACTAACTAATGATAACAACCCCAACTGCCCTGGGCAAAATATAAGATGCTACATACTGCTGAGTGTCAGTAATCATACTGTGAAACTTCCATTTTCTTCCTTTCCTATAGCCTTATAATAATAAAAGATTAGGTTAGACCTTTGTCTGCCTAGTAAAACAGGGGAATCAAACCATTTAAACACCAGCCAGACCTACCACCCAAATAGATTCTCCCTATTCTCTCTGTCCTGCCTGTTTCTGAAATATTGTCCAAGTTATAATATCACTGTGAAACATTTGGTGCTCATGATAAAGAACCCACGTGCCATTGCAAGAGACTCATAAGAAACATGGGTTCAATCCCTGGGTTGGAAAGATCCCTTGAAGATGGAAATGGCAATTTACTCTTTATTCTAGCCTGGAGAATCCCATTGACAGAGGAGCCTGACGGGCTACAGTCCATAGGGTTACAAAGAGTCGGACACAACTGAAGTGACTTAACACACACACACACATACACAATATGTTACTGTGAAACACTGGTGCTAATTGGTTTCTTTCTGCTGATTAACAGGTTTTGGATTCAGGGAGACGGAAAGAGTACCCGGCCATATGATTTGCTACAAAATACAGATAGCCTGTTTTACAAGATGGTGCAGAAACTGGGCAAGGCAGAGGCCTCTGCCCTCACTGAAAGGGCAAAACAGGTGAGCCTGCTGCAGGGTGTTGTAGTCTGTCTCCTGGTTCACTCTTCAGAATCTCCACCAGGGGTCTCTGTGCCCTTTTCAATCATAAACCTCCAGAGACTAAGCTTCATGACTGGGTCTTAACACATGTGTAGGTTGAAAGCAGGTCTGCTGAGAAATCTGTAGCTGTGTAGGGTGGGTTTAGGGTGAGTGTGCTCTTCTGTGCACACACACCTGTACCTAAGCGACAGATTTTGGATAGGACTCACCACACACTAGGACCCTAGGTTCAGATTCCTTAAAGCATGAACACTCTCATATTGCAGACCTTTTGTTTCATTCTGATTGTCCTCAGCACATTTGTGATGCAAGTGCTGTCAGAAACATCTGTGAAATTTGAGAGTTTAAGGGAAAAATTCTGGAATATCTTGAGACTAGAAGATTTACCAGGAAAAGGTATAAGTTGCTTCTGTTTCTAACTGTAAAGAAAACTCCTACTGTTACTGTCACTTAATCCCTAATTCTTTGTTGTTTAGAATTTTATTCATTACCCTGTCTTGCCCATGCTCCCTCTAACTTCTAGAAGAAGGTATATTGTCATCAGGAATATCAGGAATTCACAATTCCTTAGCACTGTACTCTGATGGTGCTTGAAGATGAGGTGGGTGAAAGCACTAAGCGCTGTACATGGTGTGAGGAAGGCCCTTGATGAGTGACTTCAGTCACATGGTGCCTTTCTAACAAATGAGAATGATAGTATCTTGGACAGATGTGACAACTGAGGTCTAGTTTAAGGACTTAGCCATTGTCATGCAGCCACTGTAATTCATTCTGGAACAAGTGGGATTGACACTGATGGGAAGCTAGGTGGAGGGAGGGAAGGTGTGGTGTTCTTGCTGCCTGAGATGCATGGTTTGGGGTGGGATGAGGCCTCAGGCTGTATGTGGTGAGGCTTCCGCCATGAAAATTTATGTCTGGGCAGTAAATTATGGATGCATTTTACCTTCTTCATACTTTTCTGCATTTCCCAGATTTTACTTGTAAGTAGAATAAAATTGTGTAATATTTAAAATATCTGTTAAAGAAAAACATGCCCCAGTATCTAACAGTATTTCTGTATGAAAAATGTATCTAAAATGTGGCCTAAATTCCCTCTGTCACTGTTTCATCTCAATCCTCCTTAGAAATGAGGAAATGGACAGCAGTACCTTCCACTCTTCACAGGGTACAAGATAGCTTTTTGTAAGTACTATATTGAATGCAAATGTTGAGAAGCTGAACATGGAGCTCTGTATTTTTTGTACCTAAAATTCACAGACTGCTTTCATCTACTACAGTGTCTCCCGTCAGAGTTTCCCTCCTGAGATCTGATAAATTTGTGATTTCCCATATAACCTAGTCACAAAGAAGCAAGGACTCTTAAAACCCTTTGTTCTTTAGAACTTAGGCATTACACATTTTGATGTGTCCCCACCTATGTGTCAAAGTGTTCATTTAAAAACTATATTATCCTTATGTATGATCAAGTCGTTGAATAATGAGAAATTGATCTCTAGGTTTTGAGTTAGTAAAATGATTTTACTTATCAATTTACTCTAGTCTTAAAAACATATTTGTGAATAAGAATGATCAGAACTCAAGTATATCTACAGGTGGTTTGGCATTATGTCCAGCCCCAGTGAAGGTTTTAATGGGCTTCCTCCTCCATAGAATAAATACACCTTTGGTTTTTCCTATTGTGCCTCCAGTAGTGATATGATTTGCTTCACATGAAGCAGTGGACCTAAGAATGTGTTGCTTTAGGAGAAGGACTTTAAAACTCATAAAACGTGTGGTTTTTGTCTCCCTCCCTCAGGTGCGCTCTGAAAGGAAATAACCAGATATCACTCACAGTGACCATGTGATTATGAATATTATGAATGGCCAATGGACAACTCTCAGCCTTCACAACTTTTGAGTCAACTCTGTGATTCTACCATGAGTTCATGTCTATTCCCAAGGCATTGTTCCAATTGATTTCTGCACTGCGTAAATTATGTTGTTCTTTTTTTACACCAGCAACAGATATTGACATATTATAAGATATTAACCTATAATTTTTCTCCAACTTCACTCAATGATTTCAAGCTCTTGCAAAAGGATTTATTGTGTTTATTTATGAGTTATACTATTTTATTTTTTATCCAAATCAGAGGTACAGGCCACCAATAAAAGGTGTCTCCCAGGTTTTGTGTCTGGAGAGACTCTGGAGCCAAACTTATTTTCTAAGATTTGAGACAAAGTTCTCACAATTTTTTTTACTGTTCGCAGAATTACATCTTCCTTTCCAATTATATTACGGATTCCTGAAGATCGTGTGAAGGTGCCGTTTTGTGTCACCCACTTCCTTTATGTCACGTTTTGTGTCACCTACGATCCATTTTCCACTCAAAGGCCTCTGGTTAAAATACTCCAGAGAAAAGTAATAGGAAAAACATACAGTGTATGTAGTTTAAGTGACATTATAGAAAAGAGAGATGTCACCCTCCAAAAAAAATATGGTTAAAATACATAAGGCAATACTGTACATTCATCTCCTGTGTCCCCTGCATTGCCGGCAGAGTCTTTATCGCTGAGCCATGTGGTGGATTCATGTCAATGTATGGTAAAGCGAATACAGTATTGTAAACTAAAATAAAGTAAAAATAAAAATTTAAAAAAAATTAAAAAATAAAAGAGAAGGAAGAGAAAATATGCCTTATCAAACTAGGAACCCATCTAGGGGATTTGCTAATAAAGACAGACCTGTTCTAGACTATTCTTGATAGGGGATTTTATTTTTTTAATTAAAAAATTGTGGTAAAATATATATAACATAAAATTTGCCATATAACCATTTTCAATCACACAATTTGGCATTAATCACACTCACAGTGTTGTGCAGCCATCATTGTCTGCATAACTTTGGTAATTATGTGCTTCCTATTCAGTGTGTTATTTCTGCAGTCATTTTGGTAAGTTTCACTTTTCTAGAAGTAGATCTTTTTCCTGTGAGTTTGAGCTTGACTGGCATAAATTTATTCACAATATCTTATGTTTAATCTCTGCAGCATCTCTGTGCTCTTTTGGCCTTTTAGTTTTCTTTGAGGCTTCTCATTTTTTATGAATAATCTTGTATAACTTTTTCCTATTTTCAAAGAATCAAATTATTGCTTGGTTGATACTCTGCTTTTTTTTCTAGTTCATCATATCATTCTTTCTTTCAACTTTTCCTTTATTTGATTTTTTTCTCTGAATTCTTAAATTGGAAACATTAATAAAATTATTTTTCTAACATAAGTATATAAAGCTGACAATTTTTCTGTGATCCACTTTAGCTACAACCTACAAGTCTTGATACTTACCACCAACCACTAGCCAAAGTATTATGTATTTTCTAATTCCCATTTAATTCATTAACTATATCTTTTACCATGAGTTATTCATAAGTATAATATTCTCTAAATTTCAAATGCTAATGGCTTTTTTCCACTAGATTGAACACATGGAACTGCTAACATTCAGCCTTTTATATAAAATGGCACTTACATGTATTTAAATGTAATAGTTTTCTTCTATTAGTATATAACTTAATTTCATTTTGGTCAGAAAACATTAGGTTGTGGATTTTAAAACCAAAGGTAATGATATTCACACAAAAAGTCTTGTTTCCGGCCATTTTGTGTTTTTAAAATGTTTTAAGTACATGTGTACTAGTAATTTTCAAATAAAAGTCCTCCATGAGTACTGGAATGTTTTCTGATACATGTTGCAGGCTGGTTCTCTGGAATGCAGACTCAGATTGAGTTTAGTGCTGGGATGTTTATCAGGGCTGCCCTTGGAAATCAACAGTGTGGAATCAGGAGGAAGAAATGGGATAGGGCAGAAGGAAAGATCAAGCTGGATCACTGGCTGGATGACCTTAGCTGATCCCATGGGGCATCTGGAGTGAAGATGGCCTTCAGGGTTGTCCTGACACATGCAATGGCCAGGTCTTTATACCTCCACCTGGAAGGGTCACTGCATGCAGCCTGGTGATTTAAGGTTGCCCACTGGCAGCACCCAGCAGCTGGGCAACGGGTCCTTGAAGGCAGGTATGAACAGCACGTTCCATGTCCCCCACATCCTGTGTCACAGCTCTAAGGTAGGTGATGAAAATGTACTGTGGGGGAAACTCTTGATGACTGATGTGTAAGTCAGAATGATGAGTTAGTGATTCTCACTCATACTCTCTGTTTAAAAAATAGAGG
>NW_017190633.1:0-11192 GCF_001704415.2 Capra hircus | reverse complement strand
TTGCTCTCTCTGTTGCTCCCCCCGGAGTGACTTAATCACTCCCCCCGGAGTACTTTCGGGTACTCCCCCAGTGTTGAGTGTTCGGGACGGCTAGGACCCCACTCAGGGTGCCGCGGACCCCCCTGTAGGATAGACAGGGTGAGGACGAGTGGGAAGTGTTCAAGGGTTTAAAGAGAAACCTGGTGCTCTAGAGGTTGAAAAGAAACCTGCTATCTTAGGGTTTAAAACAAAACCCCCTTGGCTAAGGTAAAACCTTTTTGTCAAGGCAGACTTTTCTATAACTCTTAATTTTCTGACACGGGTAACAATGACTCAAAACAATGACACCTCTTTATACAAGTAATTTTGTAACTGTTAAACAAAAAAGACAAATTAAAGATTAAAAGGCTCGTGTTACGAGACCAATGTCCTTGGTTTCCAGAAAAGAGATTTAGATACTTGGATAAAGGTAATAAAACAGCTAAAAACTAATTATACTTTGCATGGGCCTGTAAATGCTTTTGCTCTGTAAAATATTATTACAAATGTTCTGGACCCCCGTCATGAGGCTGTTAGTTAGATAGCCTATGGGAGAGACTATAGCAGTGGATCGTAGTGGGTCTCCACCTATTACGCAGATCATATTTTCTGCCATTGGCAAACAAAAGGAGAGAGACTGTACTCTTCCTCCCGAGGAAGGAGGGTGCTTATAGGACGCAGCGGCCGAGCGCCCTGGAGAGCCCCCTCCCCCTCTACACAAACCAAACCTTTAAAAAGAGTTGTCCTTATTTAAGGCGACCACTGCAACCTCTGCTTGCGCCTCCCCAGGGCTTAAGAACTCCCCACTTTATATCCAAAGCCTCCCAGAACATTGCTTAAGTTTGAAAACGATAGTGACAATATTTTTGAGCAAAAGAGCTTTTAAAACAGAGCTTGCTCCTTGCATAAAATCCCCTCAGGAAGGGGCCTCACCCAACAAAAAAAAAGAAAAAGGAAGAAAAACAGGAAAAAAAAAGAAAAATATTCGTAATAAAAAGGACTTAACAAATGCAAAATGTTTCTCTTGAGGCCAAATAGAACATTTTTTGCCAAAATGTCTTGCTAAACAGAGATAACAAGCCGTACCAAACAAACCCCAGGTAGCTCAGGCCTGGACCTCAGTTCCACCACCTTAATAATAATAGCTCCTGACTCAGATTCCAGTGGCTAGTCCCCTGCCTGAGGACATTGTAAGACTTGTGCTGGGGCATAGCTTGCTTTCTTTTCAAAAAATTTCGGGTAGTGTCTTGTGTAGTAAATTCTGATTATACTAAAAAAAAATTGAAGTTTGTGATATGGCCACCGGGCTAAAAACTGGTGCAATTAAAATTAAAAAATAGCACAGCTTTTGCTTTTACCTTATTACCAAACAGAAAAACCAGACAAAAAAGCCCAGAGGATCTAAGATCTAGCTTTTTGGGTGCAAAAAAATTGCAGCTTCTAGGCCTTTAAAAGATTTTTTAAAAGATATTAAAATGTCATGGCTGTTAGACAATAGACAAGACGTTTCTTAACATTGCTGAGAGACTAGCGCAGCTCCTGGACAACATATACTACTGAAAAGGAGTTGGTGGGATTAGAAAAGGTGGTATGCAGGATAAAAATGCTATAGAGTAAGAGGTGAGAGAGAGTTTAAAACCTTGGTGAATAGTGGAGCTCCCCGTTGCTGGAAGTATTCAAGCAAAGATTAAATGGTTACTTGTCATCTAAAAGGCTATAGACCAGATTTGGGTTATAAAAAGATCATTAAAAAAGCTTTCTTGCTTCTTATATTTGGGTCTGCCAAAAGTTTTAAAACTGATAATGTCCTTTTAAAGCTGCTGAGAGATTGTTTACTAACTTTAAATGATTTCCAAAAATTATTAGGTGATATTAATTGGATATGCCCACATTTAAAACTGACTTTTGTAGATTTAAAGCCTTTTGTTTGATTGCTGAAAAAATAACAATCCTAATCCCAGTTCTAAGAAAAAGTTGACTAGTGTGACACAGTTGGCTTTCGTTAAAGTGAATGAGGCTTTAAATGATCAGTTAATTAAGATTAATATTGCCAAAAAAGGAGATTAAATTATTCTTGCCACAAAATGTATACCTACAGGATGCTTGTGACAAGAAGGCCCATTGGTTCCATCTAATGACCCCCCCAAAAATAGTTTTATCTTATCCCAACTTGGTGGAACAATGGCCTCTGCCTAAGAAAAATTACTGACATATTAATTTAAAAGATTAATTCAAGCATACTGATTTATTAAATTGTTCAGTAAAGAGCCATCAAAAATTGTAATTCCATATAACAAAAAAACAACTTGATGCTTTTCAAATGTTTGCTGATTGGCAGATTGCTATAGGAAATTCTTGTGATCAGATCTTGCATCATTTACCCTCACGTGCTTTGTTAATTCAAAAATTAAAAAAGGAGAAATTAAGTATAGTTTTCCCCCATCAGATTTTACAACATGTTCTCTTTGTAATAAGTTAAATGCTGATTCGTTTGGAACAGTAAAATAAAAAGCCATTGGTAAAGCAAAAAGATCTCCAGATAACAAAAAGATCCCGACCCAGAATTTGCTGCGGGTCGAGGAAGTGTTTATATTTTTTCCACAGGGTGCAGATTCGTCAATTTGGATCCCGGACAGACTGATTCGCCACAAAAGAAAAAGGGAACTTCTCTGCCGCCACCGCCGCGGGAAACAGCCGTGCACCAAAAGCTGCGGGCGGGGCCAGCCTGACTGACGGAACCCAGTGCACCGCACTCGCAGCCCCGTTACAGCGCCAGTGTCAGAGGGCGGGGTGAAGGCCGCTGCTCCCACCGGCAGAAGAGGCAAAAGAAACATCAAGATCCCGGCGGGACTAACAGCTCCTGCAGCGCAAAACTCCAACCAGAAAATGACTCTATTTACTCTATTTTGGCTTGTCTATCCTCTCCTTATGTTCTTCTTTTCACCAATGATTCCAGAAAACTTAACGTACCTAATGTAGCAACTTGTGAACCATGGATGTTTTCATCTTGTTTAACTCCTCAAAGTAATGTCTGCTCTTTTGTGGTTTTAAAGATGTCCTGTAACTGTAACAACTTATTGATATGATAATTATGTTCTTGCTGTGTTTACAATAACTGTTATTGTTACTATGGCAGCGGTCATTGACTCAACAAGTGTAAATGCCCAATATGTTAAAAAATCAAGTTTTAGGTGTTTTGGAACAGCTCAGATATTAGTTTAGACTTAGGGAAACTGCATAACCAGATTCAGACCTTGGAACACTCCCGATTAGATTTTACCACCGCAGGAGAAGCCAATGACTTTTTCCACACTTTCTCTAACTTCATTTCTGGAAAGACTATTCTGTCTACTCTTTATAATCTTGCTCCTCGTAATCATTCTTCCCTGTATTGTCTAGATTCTTCGGCAGAGCATTCGGAATCTCGCGACCGAACTGCACCTGATTTTAAACAAAAATAATTAATTATTTAAAATAAAAAAGGGTGAGATGCTGGGAGCCAGTGTGAGGAATCCCGCCCGTGACAAGGTCATGAGGAAGGAAGCTGACATACGCAAGGCGTGCTCAGACTTCAGGGACCCCTCTGCAAATTCCTAAGCACGTACCCCAACAAAAATCTGCCGGCTTTTCTGCTCTGCTTTTCCACTCTTCTGACATTCTCTGGAAAAAGTCAAATCAGGGCTTTAGTCTTCTGCATTTGAAAGAGTGTTTCAATCCAAAAACCCCTCCGATGGCTTTCTAGCCTGCCTGCAGGACTCGTACAGCTGCGCATGTGATTGTTTGAGGCCTCCTGACCGCAGGAGGCACAGGAAGCTTAAAACATCCTAGGAATGTAGGAGCTTCCAAGGAGTCAAAATCTTTAGAATAGGACTGGATTAAAGGTTTCATTTTTTGGGTCAATACTTGCTGCCAAATTTTCATATCCTTTATTTTTTAGATATAGTTGGTATATAGAAAAACAAGTAGTAGACCTGGTATTAGCAACATTAGATCTTTGAGTTAAGTACCTTCTTTGTTATATCCCACTCCACCTTTGTTCTATAGAGATGTAACTTTAATGCTTTAAGGAGATGCAGATTAAAAAAAAAAAAACACTTCAGGGGAAACAAAATTAACATTCATTAAGGAAGAGAGCCAAAAAGTGTTAACAAGCCTCTTGGCCAAAAGATAATGTAAATCACCTGAGACCTTTTGTATACAAACTGATATACGGAAAGAATCTGGGTTGTGAACGCTACATAATTTTGTGTTACCCATTGATCTCCTCGTGTTTTATCAAAAGTATAAAAGGCCTTCTGAACAATAAAGGATGGGGGCCAGTTTCTCGAACTAGTCTCTCGGGCCTGGTTTCTTGGGACTCTGGCTCCCCCCATGTCTCTCTCTCCTCTTCTTCTCTCCCCTTCCCTCTCTCTGCTGTTTACTTTAACTTCAGGCTGAATCTCCATCCTGGGGCGCGGAGGCTCGCCAGGTCTACTTACTTGCCCCGGCTGTTAAGACCCGCACGAAAGGGAGCTTAAGGCGAGGCACCCTTAGATATTCAAGCGTGCGCCGGTGGCCCAACGTAGATGGTGCAAATTCCTTGTCTGGAATTTTATTGGCCTTCCGCGTAAACCAAGCTATTCAGCCCTCTTCCTCCACTTAATCTTCTTACTACACTATAGTTTCTTAATCTAATCTTACATTAATAAACAAACAAGTCTTTCCACGGCCAAACGCCGTCCACCCTTCGAATTCCCTGGATCCACGGGGGCTGGACCCCGGCAGGCACCGACTCCACACAAGGTCTTAGGCCCTGGCATCGACGGGAGAGGAATCCCGAGAGGCCCCCGAGCAACTCGCAAGGGGACTGGCCTTTCCTGAGGCCCACCAGAGGCGGGTCCCAGCGGTCCCCGTCGGTAAGGCGAGAGCACGTACCGCAACTCAAAAAAATCCAGGAGATTCTCCCCTCCAGGGGAGATGAGGCCCATTTCCGCTAAGGCGTCTCGACTCTAAACACACCTAACCTCTGGAATTCCAAAGGATCCTTCACACCCTTGCTGCAACTCAAGAAGTTCCCCAACATACCCGTCTCCACTCGAGAGGAAAGCACGAGAGTCATGCCCACATCCAGAGGAGCCCCGTTTCTGCCTCCAAGTTCGAGAGGAGGGATCCTTTTGCTGCGTGGTCGGGAAAGAATTCCCGGGGTTCCCGTCGCATCTCAAGAGGAGGCGCTGTCCACAGGAAAGGCGAGAGGAACTCCAGGGTCGTGCCACCATTCCCAGAGTCCCCAGATGTCTCAGTCCATTCCAGGGAAGCCTGTTTCCCCGGCACTGCCTCGACTTTCAAACCGAGGATCGACTGACACCACGGTGGCACGTGGGACATCACTGGGGAAAGCATCGTTGGAAAGCCTGGTGGGAAAGCCTGGTGGGAAAGTCTCATGGGAAAGCCTCGAGGGAAAGCCACAGATCCCTTGATCCAAGCGAAGGGAAGCGTGACACTGCTGCTACAGCTCGGGAGGAAAGCGCACTTGCATGTCCACACTCGAGACCAGGACTGACTCCCCTGGGGAGACTACAGAAGTACCCCAAGATCCATGTCAGCCCTGGAGAGGAATCCTCAGGTTCCGGCACAGACTCCACACAAGGTCTTAGGCCCCGGCACCAATGGGAGAGGATTCCCGAGATGCGCCCCCGAGCAACTCGCATGGGGACTGGCCTTTCCTGAGGCCACCAGAGCGGGTCCCTGAGTTTCCCGTCCTAAGTCCGTAGCACCTGTTGCAACTTGAGAAAATCCAGGAAGTTCTCCCTTCCAGGCGAGATGAGGAACATTTCCGCTGAGGGTGTCTCAAGGCTAATCACACCTAACCTCTGGAACTTACAAAGGGTCCTTCACACCCTTGCTGCAACTCAAGGAGATCCCCAACATACCCGTCTCCATTCGAGAGGAAGCACGAGAGTCCCGCCCAAATTCAGAGGACCCCCGTTTCCGCCTCCTAGCTCGAGAGGAGGGATCCTTTTCCCTCAGTGATCGGGAAAGAGTTACCAGTGTTCCCGGCGCATCTCAAGAGGAGGCGATCTCCACAGGAAAGGCGAGAGGAACTCCAGGGTCGTACCACCATTCCCTGAGTCCCCCAGATGTCTCAGTCCATTCCAGGGAAACCTGTTTTCCCTGCACTGCCTCTACTTTCAAGCCGAGGATGGACTCACACCACGGTGGCACGTGGGACAGCCCTGTGGGAAAGCCTCGTGGGAAAGCCTCGAGAGAAAGCCTCGTGGGAAAGCCTCAAGGGATGCCACAGTTGCTTTGATTCACGCGAAGGGAAGCGAGACACTGCTGCTACAGCTCGGGAGGAAAGCGCACGTGCATGCCCCCACTCGAGACGAGGACTGACTCCCATGGGGAGACTCCAGAAGTAGCCCGAGATCCACGTCAGCACTGGAGAAGAATTCTCACATTCCATCACCAACTCCAAACCAAGGTTTTAGGCCCCGGCATCGACGGGAGAAGAATCCCGAGAGGCCCCGAGCAACTAGCATGGGGACTGGCCTTTCTGAGGACATCAGAGCGGGTCCCTGAGGTCCCCGGCATAAGTCGAGAGGCAACTGCCGCAACTCGAGAAAATCCAGGAGGTTCTCCCCTCCAGGCGAGATGAGGCCCGTTTCCTCTGTGGCGTCCCCAGGCTAATCACACCTAACCTCTGGGAACTTCCAAAACGTCCTTCACATCCTTGCTGCAACTCAAGAAGTTCCCCGACATACCCGTCTCCACTGGAGAGGAAGCACGAGAGTCCCGCCCACATCCAGAGGAGCCCCGTTTCCGCCTCATAGCTCGAGAGGAAGGATCTTTCCCTGTGTGGTCGGGAAAGAATTCCCGGCGTTCCCGTCGCATCTCAAGAGGAGGCGCTCTCCACAGGAAAGGAGAGAGGAACTCCAGGGTCGTGCCACCCATTCCCAGAGTCCCCCAGATGTCTCAGTCCATTCCAGGGAAACCTGTTTTCCCTGCACTGCCTCGACTTTCAAGCCGAGGATCGACTCACATCACGGTGGCACGTGGGACAGCGCCTGTGGGAAAGCCTGGTGGGAAAGCCTGGTGGGAAAGCCTCATGGGAAGCCTCGAAGGAAAGCCACAGATCCCTTGATCCACGCAAAGGGAAGCGTGACAAGCTGCTACAGCTCGGGAGGAAAGCCCACGTGCATGCACCCACTCGAGACGAGGACTTTCTCCCCTGGGGAGACTCCAGAAATCCCCAAGCTCCATGTCAGCACTGGAGAGGAATCCTCAGGTTCCGGCACCGACTCCAAACAAGGTCTTAGGACCCGGCATCGACGGGAGAGGAATCCCAAGAGGCCCCCGCGCTTCTCGAATGGGGACTGGCCTTTCCTGAGGCCACCAGAGCGGGTCCCTGAGGTCCCCGTCGGAAGTCGAGAGCACCTGCCACCAACTCGAGAAAATCCAGGAGGTTCTCCCCTCCAGGCGAGATGAGGCCCATTTCCGCTGAGGAGTCCTCGAGGCTAATCACACCTATCCTCTGGAACTTCCAAAGGGTCCTTCACACCCTTACTGCAACTCAAGAAGTTCCTCGACATACCCGTCTCCACTCGAGAGGAGCACGAGAGTCCCGCCCACATCCAGAGGAGCCCCGTTTCCGCCTACTAGCTCGAGAGGAGGGATCCTTTCCCTGCCTGGTCGGGAAAGAATTCCCGGCGTTCCCGGTCGCCATCTCAAGAGGAGGCGCTCTCCACAGAAAAGGCGAGAGGAACTCCAAGGTCTTGCCACCATTCCAAGAGTCCCCCAGATGTCTCAGTGCCATTCCAGGGAAACACTGTTTTCCCTGCACTGCCTCGAATTTCAAGCCGAGGATCGGACTCACACTACGTGGCACGAGGGACAGCCCTGTGGGAAAGCCTCGTGGCAAAAGCCTCGTGTGAAAGCCTCGAGGGAAAGCCACAGATGCCCTTGATCCACGCGAACGGAACGCTGACACTGCTGCTACAGCTCTGGAGGAAAGCGCACCTGCCTGCCCCCACACGAGACGAGGGACTGACTTCCCTGAGGAGACTCCAGAAGTAGCCCAAGATCCATGTCAGCACTGGAGAGGAATCCTCAGGTTCCGGAACCGACACCGCACAAAGGTCTTAGGCCTGGGCATCGATGGGATAGAATCCCGAAAAGGCCCTCGAGCAACTCGCATGGGAATGGCCTTTCCTCAGGCCACCAGAGCGGGTCCCTGAGGACCCGTCGTAAGTCGAGAGCGCCTGCCGCAACTCGAGAAAATCCAGGAGGTTCTCCCTTCCAGGCGAGATGAGGCCCATTTCTGCTGAGATGTCTCGAGGCTAATCACACCTAACCTCTGGAAGTTCCAAAGGGTCCTTCACACCCTTTCTGCAACTCAAGAAGTTCCCCGACATACCCGTTTCCACTCGAGAGGAAGCACGAGAGTCCCGCCCACATCCAGAGGAGCCCCGTTTCCGCCTCCTAGCTCGAGAGGAGGGATCCTTTCCCTGCGTGGTCGGGAAAGAATTCCCGGCGTTCCCGTCACATCTCAAGAGGGGGCGCTCTCCACAGGAAAGGCGAGAGGAACTCCAGGGTCGTGCCACCATTCCCAGATCCTCCAGATGTCTCAGTCCATTCCACGGAAGCCTGATTTCCCGGCACTGCCTCGACTTTCAAGCCGAGGATCAACTGACACCACGGTGGCACGTGGGACATCACTGTAGGAAA
The DNA here is from genome assembly GCF_001704415.2 of Capra hircus. Lineage (NCBI taxonomy): Eukaryota > Metazoa > Chordata > Mammalia > Artiodactyla > Bovidae > Capra > Capra hircus. The sequence continues at coordinate 2,471 of NW_017190633.1, read as the reverse complement.
GCCTCGTGGGAAAGCCTGGTGGGAAAGCGTCATGGGAAAGCCTCGTGGAAAGCCTGAAGGAAAGCCACTGATCCTAGGATACACGGGAAGGGAAGCGTGACACTGCTGCTACAGCTTGGGAGGAAAGCGCACGTGCATGCCCCCACTCGAGACGAGGACTGACTCCCCTGGGGAGAATCCAGAAGTACCCCAAGATGCATGTCAGCCCTGGAGAGGAATCCTCAGGTTCCGGCCCCGACTCCACACAAGGTCTTAGGCCCTGGCATCGATGGGAGAGGAACAGCGACAGGCCCTCTAGCAACTCGCATGGGGACTGGCCTTTCCTGAGGTCACCAGAGCGGGTCCATGAAGTCCCCGTCGTAAGTCAAGAGCACCTGCCGCAACTCGGTAAAATCCAGGAGGCTCTCCCCTGCAGGCGAGATGAGGCCCGTTTCCACTGAGGTGTCTCGAGGCTAATCACACTTGACCTCTGGAACTTCCAAAGAGTCTTTCACAGCCATGCTGCAACTCAAGAAGTTCCCCGACATACCCGTTTCCACTCAAGAGGAAGCACGAGGGTCCCGCCACGTCCAGAGGAGCTCCGTTTCCGGCTCATAACTCGAGAGGACGGATCCTTTCCCTGCTTGGTCGGGAAAGAATTCCCGGCATTCCCATCGCATCTCAAGAGGAGGCGCTCTCCAAAGGAAAGGGAAGAGGAAATGCAGGGTCGTGCCACCATTCCAAGTCTCCCCCAGATATCTCAGTCCGTTCCACAGGAACCTGTTTTCCCTGCACTGCCTTGGCTTTCATGCCGAGGATCGACTCACACCACCGTGACACGTGGGACAGCCCTGTGGGAAAGCCTCGTGGGAAAGACTCGAGGGAAAGCCACAGATCCCTTGGTCCACGCAAGGGGAAGCGTGACACTGCTGCTACAGCATGGGAGGAAAGGGCACGCTCATGCCCCCACTCGAGACGAGGCCGACTCCTTTGTGGAGACTCCAGAAGTACCCCAAAATCCATGTCAGCACTGGAGAGGAATCCTCAGCTTCCGGCCCCGACTCCACACAAGGTCTTAGGCCCCGGCATCGACGGGAGAGGAATCACGAGAGGCCCCCTAGCAACACGCATGATAACTGGCCTTTCCTGCGGCCGCCAGAGCGGGTCCCTGAATCCCTGTCGTAACTCGAGAGCACCTGCTGAAACTCGGGAATATCCAGGAGCCTCTCCGTTCCAGGCGACATGAGGCCCATTTCCGCTGAGGCATCTCGAGACTAACCACACCTAACCTCTGGAACTTCCAATGGGTCCTTCACACCCTTGCTGCAACTCAAGAAGTTCCCCGACATACCCGTTCCTCTTCACGTTCTGCCATAATGGTGGTGTCATCTGCATATCTAAGTTGATTGATATTTCTACCGGCAATCTGATTCCAGCTTATGTATCTTCCATCCCAGCATTTTTCATGATGTACTCTGCATAGAAGTTAAATAAACAGGGTGACAATATACAGCCTTGACATACTCCTTTTCCTTTTGGAACCAGTCTGTTGTTCCATGTCCTGCTCTAACTGTTGCTTCCTGACCTTCATCCAGATTTCTCAAGAGGCAGGTTAGGTGGTCTGGTATTCCCATCTCTTTCAGAATTGTGGCTAAAACAACAGTAAAAGGACCTTTCCGATGTCAGGCCAAGGAATTGTGTTTCCAGTCATTGAGCCACACCTGATCACTGAGCACAAATTCATGAATCTGTTCCTCAAGGGGGAATGATATTTTCTTTTTTATACAAACTTAGTTACCTGATTTATTACCTTACCTAATTGTTCCATCTGCTGTGTGAAATCCCACCCCCTTACTTGTGGCAAATCTGCCCTAACACCTGCCTCACTTGTTGGCGAGCGGGCGGTCTTCCCACTAGAAAATTTCATTAAGGACAACAACTATCGGAACAGTCGCGCGGCTTACCCGTAATATGAGTAAGCTCTGCCCGGAAGCAGCCCATCCACTGGTACAGTCAGCTCTCTATGATCCATTTTTGAAAGTGTCTCTTTCAAGCAGTTGGTTGCTTCTTTCCCCACCCATTCCAGAACACTCGGCGGTGGCGCCTCATCATGGCTGTATGTAATTTCCACTGATTTTAGGAGCTTCACGATACGCTGCTTATTAACGCGGCTACAAAGACAGCGGCCATTTGTCGGATTCTATACTGTTGGCAACACCCACAGTCTGGGAATGCTATTTGCTCAAATTCAGCGAGCTACTTCGTTTTCCTTTTTCAGATCAGCTTACGGGCAAGGGCCTCTGCCCCCCAACCGGGCAGAAGAGGTACCTTACTATTTCTAGTAAGTCATCGATAACAGCGTGACTTGCCTTTGCTTCCCCGAAGGACACTCGCGCTTTCCCTGCCCATCCTGAGAACCCACGGTCTCAGCCAGGGTTGGAAAAGCGCTTCGGCGATGCCGGACATCCGTCTAAACAATTATTCGAAGGGGC
>NW_017190632.1:0-11193 GCF_001704415.2 Capra hircus | reverse complement strand
AGGCTTTCCCACAGGGCTGTCCCACGTTTCCACCGTGGTGTGAGTCGATCCTCGGCTTGAAAGTCGAGGCAGTGAGGGAAAACAGGTTTTCCCTGGAATGGACTGAGACATCTGGGGACTCTGGGAATGGTGGCACCCCTGGAGTTCCTTCGCCTTTCCTGTGGAGAGCGCCTCCACTTGAGATGCGACGCACGGGGAATTCTTCCCCGACACGCGGGAAGGATCCTCCTCTCGAGCTAGAGAGGCGGAAACGGGGCTCCTTGGATGTGGGGGGACTCTCGTGCTTCCTTCGAGTGGAGCGGGGTATGTCGGGGAACTTCTTGAGTTGCAGTCAAGGGTGTGAAGGACCTTTGGAAGTTCCAGAGTGTTAGGTGTGATTTGCCTCGAACGCCTCAGCGGAAACTGGGCTTCTTCTCGCCTGGAGGGGAGAAACCTCCTGGATGTTCTCGAGTTGCGGCAGGTGCTCTCGACTTACGACGGGGACCTCAGGGACCCGCTCTGGTGGCCTCAGGAAAGGCCAGTCCCCCTTGAAAGTTGCTCGGGGGCCTCTTCGGATTCCTCTCCCGTCGATGCCTGGGCCTCAGACCTTGTGTGGAGTCAGGTGGCGGAACCTGAGGATTTCCTCTCCAGTGCTGACATGGATCTTGGGGTACTTCTGGAGTCTCCGCGGGGAGTCCGTCCTCGTCCGATTGGGGGCATGCACGTGCGCTTTTCTCCCGAGCTGTAGCAGCAGTGTCACGCTTCATTTCGCGTGGATCAATGGATCTTGTGGCTTTCCCTCGAGGCTTTCCCATGAGGCTTTCCCACGAATCTTTCCCACAGGGCTCTCCCACGAGCCACCGTGGTGTGAGTCGATCCTCGGTTTCAAAGTCGAGGCAGTGCAGGGAAAACAGGTTTCCCTGGAATGGACTGAGACATCTGGGGGACTCTGGGAATGTGGCACGACCCTGGAGTTCCTCTCGCCTTTCCTGTGGAGAGCGCCTCCACTTGAGATGCGACGGGAACGCCGGGAATTCTTTCCCGACCACACAGGGAAAGGATCCCTCCTCTCGAGCTAGGAGGCGGAAACGGGGCTCCTCTGGATGTGGGCGGAACTCTCGTGCTTCCTCTCGAGTCGAGACGGGTTTGTCGGGGAACTTCTTGAGTTGCAGCAAGGGCGTGAAGGACCCTTTGGAAGTTCCAGAGGTTAGGTGTGATTAGCCTCGAAACGCCTCAGCGGAAATGGGCCTCATCTCGCCTGGATGGGGGAACCTCCTGGATTTTCTCGAGTGTCGGCAGGTGCTCTCGACCTAGGACGGGGACCACAGGGACCCGCTCTGCTGGCCTCAGGAAAGGCCAGTCCCCATGCGAGTTGCTCCGGGGCCTCTAGGGATTCCTCTCCCCGTCGATGCCGGGGCCTAAGACCTTGTGTGGAGTAGGTGCCGGAACTAGAGGATTCCTCTCCAGTGTTGACATGGATCTTGGGGTACTTCTGGAGTCTCCCAAGGGGAGTCAGTCCTCTGTCTCGAATGGGGGCATGCACGTGGGCTTTCCTCCCGAGCTGTAGCAGCACTGTCACGCTTCCCTTCGTGTGGATCAAGGGATCTGTGGCTTTCCCTCGAGGCTTTCCCACGAGGCCTTCCCACAGGGCTGTCCCACGTTCCACCGTGGTGTGAGTCGATCCTCGGCTTGAAAGTCGAGGACAGTGAAGGGAAAACAGGTTTCCCTGGAATGGACTGAGACATCTGGGGGACTCTGGGAATGCTGGCACGACCCTGGAGTTCCTCTCGCCTTTCCTGTGGAGAGCGCCTCCTCTTGAGATGCAACGGGAATGCCGGGATTCGTTCCCGACCACGCAGGGGAAGTATCACTCCATTCGATCTAGGAGGCCGAAACGGGGCTCCTTTGGATGTGGGCGGAACTCTCGTGCTTCCACTCAATTGGAGACGGGTATGTCGGGGAACTTCTTGAGTTGCAGAAAGGGTGTGAAGGACCCTTTGGAAGTTTCCAGAGGTTAGGTGTGATTTGCCTCGAAACGCCTCAGCGGAAACGGGCCTCATCTCGCCTGGAGGGTAGAACCTCCTGGATTTTCTCGAGTGTCGGCAGGTGCTCTCCACTTACGACGGGGACCACACGGACCCGCTCTGCTGGCCTCAGGAAAGGCCACTCCCCATGCGAGTTGCTCTGGGGCCTCTAGGGATTCCTCTCCCGTCGATGCCGGGGCCTAAGACCTTGTGTGGAGTCGGTGCCGGAACCTGAGGATTCCTCTCCAGTGCTGACATGGATCTTGGGGTACTTCTGGAGTCTCCCAAGAGGAGTCAGTCCTCGTCTCGAGTGGGGGCATGCATAAGCGCATTTCTCCCCAGCTGTAGCAGCAATGTCACACTTCTATTCGCGTGGATCAAGGGATCTGTGGCTTTCCCTCGAGGCTTTTCCCACAAGGCTTTCCCACGAGGATTTCCCACATGGCTGTCCCACGTGCCACCGTGGGTGTGAGTCCGATCCTGGGCTTGAAAGTCGAGGAATTGCAGGGAGAACAGGTTTCCCTGGAATGGACTGAGACATGTGGGGGACTCTGGGAATGGTGGCACGACCCTGGAGTTCCTCTCGCCTTTCCTGTGGAGAGCGCCTCTTCTTGACATGCTATGGGAACGCCGGAATTCTTTCCCGACCACGCAGGGAAAGGATCCCTCCTCTCGAGCTTGAGGCAGACACTGGGCTCCTCTGGATGTGGGCGGGACTGTCGTGCTTCCTCTCGAATGGAGACGGGTATGTCGGGGAACTACTTGAGTTGCAGTAAGGGTGTGAAGGACCCTTTGGAAGTTTCAGAGGTTAGGTGTGATTAGCCTCGAGACACCTCAGCGGAAATGGGCCTCATCTCGCCTGGATGGGGGAACCTCCTGGATTTTCTCGAGTGTCGGCAGGTGCCCTCGACCTAGGACGGGGACCAACAGGCGACCCGCTCTGCTGGCCTCAGGAAAGGCCAGTCCCATGCGAGTTGCTCGGGGCCTCTAGGGATTCCTCTCCCGTCGATGCCGGGGGCCTAAGACCTTGTGTGGAGTAGGTGCCGGAACCAGAGGATTCCTCTCCAGTGCTGACATGGATCTTGGGGTACTTCTGGAGTCTCCCCAGGGGAGTCAGTCCTCGTCTCGAATGGGGGCATGCACGTGCGCTTTCCTCCCGAGCTGTAGCAGCAGTGTCGCGCTTCCCTTCGCGTGCATCAAGGGATCTGTGGCTTTCCCTCGAGGCTTTCCCACGAGGCCTTCCCACAGGGCTGTCCCACGTTCCACCGTGGTGTGAGTCGATCCTCGGCTTGAATGTCGAGGCAGTGCAGGGAAAAGAGGTTTCCCTGGAATGGACTGAGACATCTGGGGGACTCTGGGAATGTGGCACGACCCTGGAGTTCCTCTCGCCTTTCCTGGGGAGAGCGCCTTCACTTGAGATGCGACGGGAACGCCGGGAATTCTTTCCCGACCACGCAGGGAAAGGATCCCTCCTCTCGAGCTAGGAGGCGGAAACGGGGCTCCTCTGGATGTGGGCGGGACTCTCGTGCTTCCTCTCGAGTGGAGTCGGGTATGTCGGGGAACTACTTGACTTGCAGCAAGGGTGTGAAGGACCCTTTGGAAGTTCCAGAGTTTAGGTGTGATTAGACTCGAGACGCCTCAGCGGAAATGGGCCTCATCTCGCCTGGACGGGAAGAACCTCCTGGATTTTCTCGAGTCGCGGCAGGTGCTCTCGACTTACGACGGCGACCTCAGGGACCCGCTCTGGTGGCCTCAGGAAAGGCAAGTCCCCTTGCGAGTTGCTCGGGGGCTTCTCGGGGCCTCTTGGGTTTCCTCTCCCGTCGATGCTGGGGCCCAAAACCTTGTGTGGATTCAGTGCCGGAACTTGAGGATTCCTCTCCAGTGCTGACATGGATCTTGGGGTACTTCTGGAGTCTCCCCAGGGGAGTCAGTCCTCGTCTCGAGTGGGGGCATGCACCGTGCGCATTCCTCCCGAGCTGTAGCAGCAGTGTCACGCTTCCCTTTGCGTGGATCAAGGGATCAGGGGCTATCCCTCGAGGCTTTCCCACGAGACTTTCCACGAGGCTTTCCCACAGGGCTGTCCCACATGCCACCGTGGTGTTAGTCGATCCTCAGCTTGAAAGTCGAGGCAGTGCAGGGAAAACAGGTTTCCCTGGAATGGACTGAGACATCTGGGGGACTCTGGGAATGTGGCACGACCCTGGAGTTCCTCTCGCCTTTCCTGTGGAGAGCGCCTCCACTTGAGATGCGACAGGAACGCCGGGAATTCTTTCCCGAACACGCAGGGAAAGGATCCCTCCTCTCGAGCTAGGAGGCGGAAACGGGGCTCCTCTGGATGTGGGCGGGACTCTCGTGCTTCCTCTCGAGTGGAGTCGGGAATGTTGCGGAACTTCTTGAGTTCCAGCAAGGATGTGAAGGACCCTTTGGAAGTTCCAGAGGTTAGGTGTGATTTGCCTCGAAACGCCTCAGCGGAAACGGGCCTCATCTCGCCTGGAGGGGAGAACCTCCTGGATTTTCTCGAGTTGCGGCAGGTGCTCTCGACTTACGACGGGGACCTCAGGGACCCGCTCTGGTGGCCTCAGGAAAGGCCAGTCCCCATGCGAGTTGCTCGGGGGCCTCTCGGGATTCCTCTCCGTCGATGCCGGGGCCTAAGATCTTGTGTGGAGTCGGTGCCGGAACCTAAGCATTCCTCTCCACTGCTGACATGGATCTTGGGGTACTTCTGGAGTCTCCCCAGGGGAGTCAGTCCTCATCTCGAGAAGAGGTATGCACGTGCGCTTTCCTCCCGAGCTGTAGCAGCAGTGTCACGCTTCCCTTCGCGTTGATCAAGGGATCTGTGGCTTTCCCTCGAGGCTTTCCCACGAGGCCTTCCCACAGAGGCTGTCCCACGTGCCACCGTGGTGTGAGTCGATCCTCGGCTTGAAAGTCGAGGCAGTGCAGGGAAAACAGGTTTCCCTGGAATGGACTGAGACATCTGGGGGACTCTGGGAATGCTGGCACGACCCTGGAGTTCCTCTCGCCTTTCCTGTGGAGAGCGCCTCCGCTTGAGATTCGACGGAAGCCCGGAATTCTTTCCCGACCACGCAGGGGAAGGTTCCCTCCTCTCGATCTAGGAGGGGGAAACGGGGCTCCTCTGGATGTGGGCGGGACTCTCGTGCTTCCTCTCGAGTGGAGACGGGTATGTCAGGGAAATTCTTGTGTTGCAGCAAGGGTGTGAAGTAACCTTTGGAAGTTCCAGAGGTTAGGTGTGATTTGCCTCGAGACGCCTCAGCGGAAATGGGCCTCATCTCGCCTGGAGGGGAGAACCTCCTGGATTTTCTCGAGTTGTGGCAGGTGCTCTCGACTTACGCCGGGGACCTCAGGGACCCGCTCTGGTGGCCTCAGGAAAGGCCAGTCCCCATGCGAGTTGCATCGGGGGCCTCTCGGATTCCTCTCCCGACGATGCTGGGGCCTAAGATCTTGTGTGGAGTGGGTGGCAGAACCTGAGGATTCCTCTTCAGTGCTGACATGGATCTTGGGGTACTTCTGGAGTCTCCCCAGGGGAGTCAGTCCTCGTCACGAGTTGGGGCATTCACGTGCGCTTTCCTCCCGAGGTGTAGCAGCAGTGTCACGCTTCCCTTCGCGTGGATCAAGGGATCTGTGGCTTTCCCTCTTGGCTTTCCCACCAGGATTTCACACAGGGCTGTCCCACGTTCCACCGTGGTGTGAGTCGATCCTCGGGTTGAAAGTCGAGGCAGTGTAGGGAAAACAGGTTTCCCTGGAATGGACGGAGACATCTGGGGGACTCTGGGAATGGTGGCACGACCCTGGAATTCCTGTTGCTTTTCCTGTGGAGAGCGCCTCCTCTTGAGATGCGACGGGAACGCCGGGAATTCTTTTACGTCCACGAAGGGAAAGGATCCCTTCCCTCGATCTAGGAGGCGGAAACGGGGCTCCTCTGGATGTGGGCGGAACTCTCGTGCTTCCTCTCGAGTGGAGACGGGTATGTCGTGGAACTTCTTGAGTTGCAGCAAGGGTGTGAAGGACCTTTTGAAGTTCCAGAGGTTAGGTGTGATTAGCCTCGAGACGCCTCAGCGGAAATGGGACTCAGCTCGCCTGGAGGGGAGAACCTCCTGGATTTTCTCGAGTTGCGGCAGGTGCTCTCGACTTCCGACGGGGACCTCAGGGACCCGCTGTGGTGGCCTCAGGAAAGGCCAGTCCCCATGCGAGTTGCTCTGGGTCCTCTCGGGATTCCTCTCCCGTCGATGCCGGGCCTAAGATCTTGTGTGGAGTCGGTGCTGGAACCTGAGGATTCCTCTCCAGTGCTGACATGGATCTTGGGGGACTTCTGGCGTCTCCCAGTGGCAGTCAGACCTCTACTCGAGTGGGGGCATGCACGTGCGCTTTCCTTCCGAGCTCTAGCAGCAGTGTCGCGCTTCCCTTCGCGTGGATCATGGATCAGGGGCTTTCCCTCGAGGCTTTCCCACGAGGCTTTCCCACGAGTCTTTCCCACGAGGCTTTCCCACGGGGCTGTCCCACGTGACACCGTGGTGTGAGTCCATCCTCGGCTTGAAAGTCGAGGCAGTGCAGGGAAAACAGGTTTCCCTGGAATGCACTGAGACATCTGGGCGACTCTGGGAATGGTGCATACGACCCTGGAGTTCCTCTCGCCTTTCCTGTGGAGAGCGCCTCCTCTTGAGATGCGTTGGGAACGCCGGGATTCTTTCCCGACCACGCAGGGAAAGGATCCCTCCTCTCGGGCTAGGAGGTGGAAATGGGGCTCCTCTGGATGTGGAGGGACTCTCGTGCTTCCTCTCGAGTGGATACTTGGTATGTCGGGTAACTTCTTGAGTTGCAGCAAGGGTGTGATGAACACTTTGGAAGTTCCAGATGTTAGATGCGATTAGCCTCGAGATGCCTCAGCGGAAATGGGCCTCATCTCGCCTGGAGGGGAGAACCTCCTGGATGTTCTCGAGTTGCGGCAGGTGCTCTCGAATTACGACGTGGACCACAGGGACCCGCCTCTGGTGGCCTCAGGAAAGGCCAGTACCCTTGCGAATTGCTCGGGGGCCTCTCGGAGATCCTCTCCCGTCGATGCCGGCTCCTAATACCTAGTGTGGAGTCGGTGCCGGAACCTGAGGATTCCTCTCCAGTGCTGACATGGTTCCTGGGGTACTTCTGGAGTCTCCCCAGGGGACTCAGTCCTTGTCTCTATTGGGACATGCCCGTGCCGCTTTCCTCCCGAGCTGTAGCAGCAGCTTTCACGCTTCCCTTCGCTTGGATCAAGGGATCTGCGGCTTTCCCTCAAGGCTTTCCCCGAGGCTTTCCCACCGATGCTTTCCCACAGGGCTGTCCCAAGTTCCACCGAGGTGTGAGTCGATCCTCGGCTTGAAAGTTGACGCAGTGCAGGGGAAAACAGTTTTCCCTGGAATGGACTGAGACATCCAGGGGTCTCTGGGAATGGTGGCACGACCCAGGAGTTCCTCTCGCCCTTTCCTGTGGAGAGTGCCTCCTCTTGAGATGCAACGGGAACACCGGGAATTCTTTCCCGACCACGCAGGGAAAGGATCCCTCCTCTCGAGCTATGAGGCGGAAACGGGGCTCCTCTGGATGTGGGCGGGACTCTCGTGCTTCCTCTCGAGTGGAGTCGGGTATGTCGGGGAACTTCTTGAGTTGCAGCAAGGGTGTGAAGGACCCTTTGGAAGTTCCAGAGTTTAGGTGTGATTAGCCTCGAGACGCCTCAGCGGAAATGGGCCTCATCTCGCCAGGAGAGGAGAACCTCTGGATTTTCTCGAGTTGCAGCCGGTGCTCTCGACTTACGACCGGGACACATGGACCGCTCTTGTGGCCTCACGAAAGGCCAGTCCCCATGCGAGTTGCTCACGGGCCTATCGGGATTCCTCTCCGTTGGTGCCGGGACCTAAGATCTTTGTGGGTCTGTGCAAAACGTGAGGATTCCTCTCCATTGACTTGTGTATCTTGGAGTACTTCTGGAGTCTCCCCAGGGGAGTCAGTCCTCGTCTCGAGTGGGGCATGCACGTGCACTTTCCTCCGAGCTGTAGCAGCAGTGTTGAGCTTCCCTTCGAAAGGATCAAGGATCTGTGGCTTTCCCTCGAGGCTTTCCACGACGTTTTCCCACGACGCTTTCGCACCAGGCTTTCCCACGAGGATTTCCACAGTGATATCCCACGTGCCACAGTGGTGTCAGTCGATCCTCGGTTTGAAAGTCGAGGCAGTGCCGGGAAACAGGCTTCGCTGGAATGGACTGAGACATCTGGGGGACTCTAGGAATGGTGGCACGACCCTGGATTTCCTCTCGCCTTTCCTGTGGAAAGCGCCCCTCTTGAGATGTGACGGGAACGCCGGGAATTCTTTTCCGAACACGCAGGGAAAGGATCCCTCCTGTCGGGCTAGGAGGAGGAAAAGGGGCTCCTCTGGATGTAGGCGGGACTCTCGTGCTCCTCTCGAGTGGAGACGGGAATCTCGCGAACTTTTGAGTTGGAGCAAGGGTGTGAAGGACCCTTTGGAAGTTCCAGAGTTTAGGTGAGAATAGCCTTGAGACGCCTCAGCGGAAATGGGCCTCATCTCGCCTGGAGGGCAGAACCTCCTAGATTTTCTCGAGTTGCAGCAGGTGCTCTAGACTTACGACGGGGACCTCAGGGACCGCTCTGCTGGCCTCAGAAAAGGCCAGTCCCCATTCGAGTTGCTTGGGGCCTCTAGGGATCTCCTCCGTCGATGCCGGGCCTTTGTGTGGAGTCTGCCGGAACCTGAGGATTCTCTCCAGTGTGACATGGATCTTGGGGTACTTGTGGAGTCTCCCAGGGGTCAGTCCTCGTCTCGAGTGGGGAATGCACGTGCGCTTTCCTCCGAGCTTAGCAGCAGTGTGCTTCCTTCGCGTGGATCAAGGGATCTGTGGCTTTCCCTTGAGGCTTTCCCGAGGGTTTCCCAGGCTTTCCTACAGGGCTGTCCCACGTGCCACCGTGGTGTGAGTCGATCCTCGGCTTGAAGGTCGAGGCAGTGCAGGGAAAACAGTTTTCCCTGGAATGGACTGAGACATCTGGGACTCTGGGAATGTGGCACGACCCTGGAGTTCCTCTCGCCTTTCCTGTGGAGAGCGCCTCCTTGAGATGCGACGGAACGCCGGGAATTCTTTCCCGACCACGCAGGGAAAGGATCCCTCCTCTCGAGCTAGGAGTCGGACACGGGGCTCCTCTGGATGTAGGCGGGCTCTCGTGCTCCCTCTTGAGTGGAGACGGGAATCTCGGGGAACTTCTTGAGTTGGAGCAAGGGTGTGAAGGACCCTTTGGAAGTTCCAGAGTTTAGGTGTGAATAGCCTCGAGACGCCTCAGCGGAAATGGGCCTCATCTCGCCTGGAGGGGAGAACCTCCTGGATTTTCTCGAGTTGCGGCAGGTGCTCTCGACTAAGACGGGGACCTCAGGGACCCGCTCTGGTGGCCTCAGGAAAGGCCAGTCCCATGCGAGTTGCTCGGGGGCCTCTCGGATTCCTCTCCCATCGATGCGGGGCCTAAGACCTTGTGTGGAGTCGGTGCCGGAACCTGAGGATTCCTCTCCAGTGCTGACATGGATCTTGGGGTACTTCTGGAGTCTCCCCAGGGAGTCAGTCCTCGTCTCGAGTGGGGGCATGCACGTGGGCTTTCTCCGAGCTGTAGCAGAAGTGTCACCCTTCCCTTCCCGTGGATCAACGGATCTGTGGCTTTCCCTCGAGGCTTTCCACGCTTTCCCACGAGGCTTCCCCACAGGGCTGTCCCACGTGCCACCGTGGTGTGAGTTGATCCTCGCCTTGAAAGTCGAGGCAGTGCAGGGAAACAGGTTTCCCTGGAATGGACGGAGACATCTGGTTGACTCTGGGAATGGTGGCACGACCCTGGAGTTCCTCTCACCTTTCCTGTGGAGAGCGCCTCCTTTGAGATGCGACGGGAACGCCGGGAATTCTTTCCCGGACAACGCATGGGAAAGGATCCCTCCTCTCGTTAGGAGACGAAAGGGGCTCCTCTGGATGTGGGGATCTCGTGCTTCCTCTCAAGTGGAGACGGGTTATGTTGGGGAACTTCTTGAGTTGCAGCAATCGTGTGAAGGACCATTTGGAAGTTCCAGAGGTTAGGTGTGATTAGCATCGAGACGCCTCAGCGGAAATGGGCCTCATCTCGCCTGGAGGGAGCACCTCCTGGATTTTCTCGAGTTGCGGCAGGTGCTCTCGTCTTACAACGGGGACCTCAGGGACCCGCTCTGTTGGCCTCAGGAAAGGCCAGTCCCATGCGAGTTGTTCGGGGGTCTTCGGGATTCCTCTCCCGTCGATGCTGGGCCTAAGACTTGTGTGGAGTCGGAGGAGATACTCTCCGTGCTGACATGGATCTTGGGGTATTTTGCAGTCTCCCAGGGGTCAGTCCGTCTCGAGTGGGGCCTGCACGTGCGCTTTCCTCCGTGTAGCAGCAGTGTCGAGATTCCCTTGCGTGGATCAAGGGATTCTGGGCTTTCCCTCGAGGCTTTCCCACGAGGTTTCCCACAGGCTGTCCCACGTACCACCGAGGTGTGAGTCGATCCTCGGCTTGAAAGTCGAGCAGTGCAGGGAAAACAGGTTTTCCCTGGAATGGACTGAGACATCTGGGGACTCTGGGAATGGTGGCACCCAGGAGTTCCTCTCGACTTTCCTGTGGAGAGCGCCTCCTCTTGAGATGGACGGGAACACTGGGAATTCTTTCCCGACCACGCAGGGAAAGGATCCCTCCTCTCGAGCTAGAGGCGGAAACGGGGCTCTCTGGATGTGGGCGGGACTCTCGTGCTTCCTCTCGAGTGGAGACGGGTATGTCGGGGAACTTCTTGAGTTGCAGCAAGGGGGTGAAGGACCCTTTGGAAGTTCCAGAGGTTAGATGTGATTAGCCTCGAGACGCTCAGAGGAAATGGGCCTCATCTCGCCTGGAGGGGAGAACCTCCTGGATTTTCTCGATTTGCGGGCAGGTGCTCTCGACTTACGACGGGACTCAGGGACCCGCTCTGGTGGCCTCAGGAAAGGCCAGTCCCTGCGAGTTGCTCGGGGCCTCTCGGGATTCCTCTCCCGTCGATGCTGGGGCCTAAGACCTTGTGTGGATCGTGCCGGAACCTGAGGATTCTCTCCAGTGCTGACATGGATCTTGGGTACTTCTGGAGTCTCCCAGGGGAGTCAGTCCTCGTGCGAGTGGGGGATGCACGTGCG
>NW_017190631.1:0-11194 GCF_001704415.2 Capra hircus | reverse complement strand
CAGAATTCCTTCTCCGGGATTCCCCTACTTCTTCCACTTTTGTTTTGTTTGTGGGCAACTCTCCTTGTTCCTTTACCTGCTGCTGTCTCTTCATCTTGGTTATATTGCTATTGGGGTGGCCTTTTTATATTCTGGGACTTTTGGAGTTCTCTTTATTATGGTCCCTCACTTTGGGTGGGGTTCTATCAGTGGCTTGTCAAGTTTTCCTGGTTAGGGAGGCTTGTGTTGGAGTTTTGGTGGTGGAGCTGGTTTCTTCTCTCTGGAGTGCAATGGAGTGACCCGTAATGGGTTACGAGACATCAAAGGTTTGGGGATAATTTTGAGCTGCCTGTATATTGAAGCTCAGGGGAGTGTTCCTGTGTTGCTGGAGAATTTGCGTGGTATGTCTTGTTTTGGAATTTGTTGGCCCTTGGGTGGAACTTGGTTTCGGTGTAGGTATGAAGGCATTAGATGGGCTCCTATTGCTTAATGTTCCCTGAATTCAAGAGTTCTCTAATGTTTTCAGGCTTTGGATTTAAGCCTCCTGCTTCTGGTTTTCAGTTTTATTTTTACAGTAGCCTTTAGACTTCTCCATCTATACAGCACCGATGATAAAACATCTAGGTTAAAGATGAAAAGTTTCTCCACATTGAGGGACACTCAGAGAGGTTCACTGAGTTATAAGGAGAAAAGAAGATGGAGGGGGTAGTTAGAGGTAACTGGAATGAGATGCGGTGAGATCAAAAGAGAAGAGAGCAAGCTAGCCAGTAGTCACTTCCTTATGTGCGCTCTATAGTCTGGACCACTCAGAGGTATTTACAGAGTTATACGGGGAAGAGGAGAGGGAGGAAGTAGACAGAGGTGACCAGGAGGATCAGAGAGAGGAATGAGTAGAAGAGAGACAAATTCTGCCAGTAACCTGTTCCTTAGGTGTTCTCCACCGTCTGGAACACACAGAGATTCACAGAGTTGGATAGAGGAGAGATGGGGGAGAAAAGAGACAGAGGCCACCTGGTGGAGAAAAAGGAGAGTCCAGAGGAGGAGAGAGTGGTCAAGCCAGTAATCTCGCTCTCAGGTAAACTGGGATAGTGAAGTTTGGGTTTTTAAATGTACAAAATTGACCACAAAAACCTAAGAGCAAAGATTAAAAATCTAGAGTAGAGGTTGGATTTTCAAAGATACAATATTAGAGAGAAGCAGAAGGAAAAAGGAAGAAAGAAAGAAAAAAAAAAAAAGAAAGAAAAAGAATTATTAAAAAACAAACAAACAAACAAACAATCCAAAAAAAAAAAAAGCCATCAACAACCATCCAAAGACTGTATATGGTGTTTGCCTTAAAAAAATAAAAAAAAAGTCTTTTTAAAAAATAAACAAAAAAAAATATAGTAATAATAGGTTATAGAAATAAAAATTAGAGGAGAAATAGAAGACTTAACAATTAAAAAAAGTTAGAAAAAAAAGCAAAAAAAAAAAAAAGGAATGATTTTAAAAATATTAAAAATATCTGGCCCTTTCTGGTGTAATGGGCCGTGTGGGATCACTTCCAAGGTGGTTCCTCTGTTTAACTTCTTCTGTTTGCTGGTTTTTTAGGCTCACTAGTTCAGTCACGCTGTGGGGAGGGGGGCTGCTGCTAACAAATAGCACTGTCGTGTGCACACAGCATCTCTGCCCGCTTGACCTGTCCTTTCTCGCCGGCGCACAAACCGCTCCGGCTCTAGGATGCTCAGCCGGAACCGTCTGGGCCGGCCCTAGGCTGCGTGCACTTCCCCGGACCAAGCCGCTCAGGTTCGGCGCTCAGGCAGCCCTCAGAGGCACAGATTCGGCTCGAACTGCGCTTTGTGCCCTTCCCAGGTCCGAGTAGCTCAGGAGTTGGCGAGCGCGATCGCCGCGGCTTGTCACCTTTTCTGCCGCTGCTGCTCAGCTTTCTGGGTGGACGCTGGCGCACCCCGTGCGGTAGATTGTGACTGTCAGCACCCCAGAAGTCTTAGCAAAGGAGCTTGCTTGCAGTTAGGTAAGTAAAGTCTCTCCGGGTCTGCAATTGCCCTTTCCAGTCCTTACGACTCTGGCTGCCTGTCTCCGCGGGGGATGGTCTGCAGCCGGCTTTTCCTGTTCCGTCCTTTGTTCTGTGCTTGGTCCTGGCGGTGTCTTATGTTCGAGCTTTTCGCGTGGTAGCTATCCACAGTTTGGTTTGCTAGCCAAGTTAGATCGTTCTGGTTGCGCGTGGAGGTTCCTGCCCAATTCTTACAAAGCTCTGCAGCCCGCGCCTCCGCGCGTCCCTGCCCTGCCCCACTTCCCAATGGCGGATGCAGGCGTCTGTGCTGCTTTTCCGCTGGGGAGTTACTGTTGGGCTTGTAATTGTTGGTTTTAATTATTTATCTATTTTCCTTCTGTTATGTTGCCCTCTGTGTTTCCAAGGCTCGCCACAGACTCGGCAGGAGAGTGTTTCCTGGTGTTTGGAAACCTCTCTTCTTAAAATTCCCTTCCCGGGACGGCTTCCCTTCCGGACGGGCTTCCCTTCCCGGGACGAAGCTCCCTCCCCACCTCCTTGTCTCCTTTTTCGTCTTTTATATTTTTCCTACCTGTTTTTGAAGACAATGATCTGCTTTTCTGGTTGCCTGATGTCCTCTGCCAGCCTACAGAAGTTGTTTTGTGAAGTTTGCTCAGCGTTGAAATGTTTCTTTGAGGAATTTGTGAGGAGAAAGTGGTCTTCCTGTCCTATTCCTCGCCATCTTTCCCTCTCCCCCAAAAGATACTGTTTAAAGCAAATATTTTGTATAGAGTTTTCAAAACTTTCAAAAGATGTTTCAGTGTTTACCTTTGAACTCATGTGTTACGCTTCCCCCATTTATTCTTCTCTAACTTTTTTTCATTTTTATGATCTCTACTTCTATTTATCTTGTACTTTTCAACATAATATACTACATCTATATCCCTATCAAATTTCCTAGAAGCTTCTTACTCTTTCTTGTCACAGATTTCATTCATTTGCTTGTGCTGCACTTTTACTCTCCTCAGAGATTTTTTTATTCTCTAAGTCATGAAACACTTACACCATGCAATGAAATGCTTATTGTGAATCAACTATAGTACATTGATGAATGCCAGCTTGAACACTAATAACACACCAAATAATGTAACACTGTTACTGTTTACTGAATGAAATACATTTTCTCTGTCTTGGGAAAAATATGAAATAATTTTAAATGCACAGCTGGAAACCCAGATATTTTTCTCTGAACATCAGATATCAGAGGAGATATCTGATCATTGAGACAATATTGATATTATAACCAGTTGTCATAGTCACTGATATGGGTGGCATTCCTCATTATTCAAAAATAATCTGAATCACAAAAAGTGCTAATAATTAAAAAATTTTACATAGCACTTCAAAAAAATCTGATTCTTCTAAGTTCAAATAAAGCACTTATCTTTGCCAATATTCAATATAATACTCTATTTCAGGATTTTCTCCATAAAGATTACAGTTTCACTTAAGTTGTTTATTGTATAAAGCTATTAATGCACTACAAAACAAAGCTAGTGGAGGTGATGGAATTCCAGTTGAGCTGTTTCAAATCCTGAAAGATGATGCTTTGAAAGCGCTGCACTCAATATGCCAGCAAATTTGGAAAACTCAGCACTGGCCACAAGACTGAAAAGGTCAGTTTTCATTCCAATTACAAAGAAACACAATGCCAAAGAATGCTCAAACTACCGCACAATTGCACTCATCTCACACGCTAGTCAAGTAATGCTCAAAATTTTCCAAGCCAGGCTTCAGCAATACGTGAACTGTGAACTTCCTGATGTCCAAACTGGTTTTCGAAAAGGCAGAGGAACCAGAGATCAAATTGCCAACATCCGCTGGATCATGGAGAAATCAAGAGAGTTCCAGAGAAACATCTATTTCTGCTTTATTGACTATGCCAAAGCCTTTGACTGTGTGGATCACAATAAACTGTGGAAAATTCTGAAAGAGATGGAAACACCAGACCACCTAACCTTCCTCTTCAGAAACCTGTATGTATGCAGGTCAGGAAGAAACAGTTAGAAGTGGACATGGAACAACAGACTGGTTCCAAATAGGAAAAGGAGTCCATCAAGGCTGTATATTGTCACCCTGCTTATTTAAGTTATATGCAGAGTACATCATGAGAAATGCTGGGCTGGATAAAGCACAAGCTGGAATCAAGATTACCAGGAGAAATATCAATAACCTCAGATATGCACATGACACCACCCTTATGGCAGAAAGTGAAGAGGAACTAAAAACTTCTTGATGAAAGAGAAAGGGAGAGTGAAAAAGTTGGCCTAAAGCTCAACATTCAGAAAACAAAGATCATGGCATCTGGTCCCATCAGTTCATGGGAAATAGATGGGGAAACAGTGGAAACAGTGTCAGACTTTATTTTGGGGGGCTCCAAAATCACTGCAGATGGTGATTGCAGCCATGAAATTAAAAGACACTTACTTTTTGGAAGAAAAGTTATGACCAACCTAGATAGTATATTGAAAAGCAGAGACATTACTTTGCCAACATAGGTTTGTCTAGTCAAGGCTATGGGTTTTCCAGTGGTCATGTACGGATGTGAGAGTTGGACTGTGAAGAATGCTAAGTGCCGAAGAATTGACACTTTTGAACTGTGGTGTTGGAGAAGACTCTTGAGAGTCCCTTGGACTGCAAGGAGATCCAATCAGTCCATTCTGAAGGAGATCAACCTGGGATTTCTTTGGAAGGAATGATGCTAAAGCTGAAAACTCCAGTACTTTGGCCACCTCATGCGAAGAGTTAACTCATTGGAAAAGACTTTGATGCTGGGAGGGATTGGGGGCAGGAGGAGAAGGGAATGACTGAGGATGAGATGACTGGATGGCATCATGGACTCAGTGGACGTGAGTCTGAGTGAACTCCAGGAGATGGTGATGATCAGGGAGGCCAGGCATGCTGCAATTCATGGGGTCAAAAAAAGTCGGACACGACTGAGAGACTGAACTGAACTGAACTGATGAAGAAGACAATAGCACCCCACTCCAGTACTCTTGCCTGGAAAATCTCATGGACGGAGGAGCCTGGTAGGCTGAAGTTCATGTGGTCACTAAGAGTTGGACACGACTGAGTGACTTCACTTTGACGTTTCATTTGCATGCATTGGAGAAGGAAATGGCACCCCACTCCAGTATTCTTGCCTGGAGAATCCCAGGGATGGGGGAGCCTGGTGGGCTTCCATCTTTGGGGTCGCACAGAGTCAGACACGACTGAAGTAACTTAGCAGCAGCAGCACAGCATAGAATGAAGACTCCATAAAAATTCCCAAAGTATGGGGTTTTGAGGGCTTCCAGTTGGTAAACTTGTGGAGATTCTGGGAGGTTGCACGCCTAGAGAGGGCATGGCAGCTTTGCAGCCCTTCTCTCATATCTTGTTCTATGCATCTCTTCCATCTGGCTATTACTGAATTGAATACCTGCAAAATAAACTGGTAACCTCATAAGTGAACTGTTTTCTTCAGTTCTGTGAGCCACCCTACCAAATTATTCAGCATGAGAAGCGACTTGGGAGAACCTCTGGTTTATTGCCTGTTGTTTATAAGCAGCTTATGATGAGAAGCAAGAAAGCCACTTTGATCTTCCCCCCTTTACCTTCTTTCCCAGAGCAAGCCATAACATCCTATGTGACACCTAGGCTCCTCTGCTGGGAGGAGGAGCACCTTCGTATCACCAGAGATGGGAAATTTGGGACCAAGAAATATTACAATATTGCTTCTGTTTTAAGTTTTGGTTTTTGGGCACACTGAGCAGCATGTGGGGAATCTTAGCTCCCAGACCAGGGATTGAACCCATATCTATTGCATTAGAAGCGTAGTGTCTTAATCACCAGACCACCAGGGAAGTCCCTGTACATGCTTATTTTTAAGATGATTTTTACAGTGTAAAGGAAAATTGTACTCCCAAATTTTAGTGACCAAATAATCAGTATTCATGATATTCCAAAATATATTGGCAAATTAATGTGGGTTTGATATGTACCACATAATTCTGAATTCATGCAGTGTTGAAATTAAGAAAGTTTTGAAAAACATGCCAGCTACCATATCAAGAATTTCTTCTATTAGGCTATATATCACAATTAAGAGTTACCAAGTAAGAAATGTTATAGAAGACACTCCTGGGGTTATAGCTTACTTATTCTCAAATTTCATTGATTAATTTCTTGGAGACCACCAATAACATTTAACGGCTAAGCCTTATCAGTTTCCATTACTCTTTAGGATTAATTTAGAAATCCTTGATGTGCAGGTGTTATATACTCTTATCAAAACAAGCTGAAATACATCCTTCAGATGGGCACAAGTAACTGAGCACAAATTGTCTCAATCAAGTGGAAACAAACCAAAATCTTTTATACGTCCCATAAAAGACCTTTGCTATATGATTGGCTTTCCCAGTGGCTCAGAGGTTAAAGCATCTGTCCGCAAGGCGAGAGACCTGGGTTCGGTCCCTGGGTCGGGATGATCCCCTGGAGAAGGAAATGGCAACCCACTCCAGTATTCTTGCCTGGAGAATCCCATGGATGGAGAAGCCTGGTAGGCTACAGTCCACGGGGTCGCAAAGAGTTTGGACACGACTGAGGGACTTAATTTTCAACTTTCACTTTGAGTTATCTGAAATCATATATATATTATAATCCAGTTTTCTCTCCCATTGAATTTTCAAGAGTAGAGTTGTCTCTCAGTATCCACTGGGGATTGGTTGCAGGCCTTCCCTCCCCACTGAATCCCTACAGATACCATAATTCACAGATGCTCAAGTCCTTTACATAAAATTATGTAGTATTTGCAAATCATTATGCACATCCTCTCAACTACTTTAAATTATTTCAGGATCACTTATAATAGGTAATATAATACAATATAAGTGCTATATAAAGATTTTCCATGTTTTAGCAAATTCAGGTGTTATTCTGTGGAACTTTCTGGAATTTAATTTTATTTTGAATTTTCAATTTGAGATTGGTTGAATACACTGATAAAGAACCTGTGGATACAAAGGACCGACTGTATTTTACACTGTTCAGCATCTCTTCTTTCTTGATACCTTCTTTTTTCTTTATTTGAGTTTTATAACTTTCTTCTAGATTTCCAGTAAGATATTAGGATATGTTCTTTTCACTCACATTTAATTTTGGTTCTCTTTCTCTAAGTTCTTTTGTCAGACACTGCATCCAAAAATTACGAGTGCTTTAAGACATATGTATTAATTCTTGAAATTTAATACTGGGAAGGACAATACTGAGAAGCTCACAAGATGAGCTCCTTTCATAGTCAGCATATTCTAGACTATATTGATCTTATCCACTGGGGTACGGCAATTTTTGTATTAAACCCCTTTCTTGCATCAAAGACTATGAAGTCATATACAAGGAAGAAAATCACCAACAGATTAAATTAACAGAATGATAATGCAGACTTGCTAAACTTCAATTTCAGTGTCTTGGACTGGGAATTCAAACTTCTACCTACCTGAGGTTGTTAGGAAGATCAAATGAGACCTTCACTAAGAACAAAAAAAAGGCACTTTGTAAATTATACAGAAAAGTTTATTTCACTATTGTATGCAATTGAATCTTTAGGGTCATTATATTCTGAATATCAATCAAAAGAATGTTATGTTTGCAACTTCATAAGAAATAAAAATTCAATGGTAACATTTCATTGAATTTCATCTACTTTATCAAGCAAATTAAATTAATTATACCTAAATTTCAAACAGGCCACATCATTTTGTTTTCAGTCTATTTTTCTATTTAGTGAACAAAATATCTATTTTCTCTATTGTTGCTGTTCATTCGCTAAGTCAAGTCCAGCTCTTTGTGATCCCGTGGACTGCAGCATGCCAGGTTTTTCTGTCCTTCTCTGTCTTCCGGAGTTTTCTTAAACTCATGTCTATTGAGTCAATGATGCTATCCAACCATCTCATCCTCTGTCACTCTCTACACTCCTGCTTTCAATCTTGCCCAGCATCAGGGTCTTCTATTTTCTGTCCATGGGTTTTATATCGTTTTGGCCTTTTTCACTTCTTTTTTGTTTTCTGCTTCTATGGCGTTATCTACAGAACTGAAAGGATTTTGAACACCATCTTTCACTTTGCTTAACAGGAGTTGAGAGTTTTCCATTTATTCCCTCATGATTCACCTTCCCAGAGGTAAAAACATTGGAAGCTATTAAACAAATTAAAGGTAGGTGGTCCAAGAATCACTGCTGTTTTTACCTTGGGAAAGACTTTTCCTGCAATGTTATTAACAGCCATATTATATTTAGTTGAAAAACAATAGGGAGGGAAGAAGGGACAAAAAGCAAAATGGTGAAAGCAATGTTTTTACAGTCCCCACTTGAGGAAATGTTCAGGGATATTCCAGAAAACTCAGAGAAAAAGTCTGTTGATCTGATCTCCCCTTGGGATTCTGGAAACCACTATGGGCAAAGTTTAGTACCAGTATGAAACTGCCTAGGCTGTTAATAAGAGAGGATCATTTTGATCACTCAAGCATTGCATAATGAGTTTTTGGTCGTGTTCATGAAATCCTTCATACTCTAATCATAGACAATACTCCCTATATTTTTCTGCTAAGTACGTTATAGTTCTGTTATATACGTAATTCTATTATACATACATACACATACATAAATGTTTGAGAATCTAGGGTAGGTTAAAGAAAGAAATGACTGATTTGGTTTACATTTTGAATGAATGTTGGCTCATGTGGCAAAAATAATATTATTGTTTGCTTTCTTTCATTCATTTATTGTTGTTGTTCAGTCAGTAAGTCATCTCCACCTCTTTGCAACCCCAGACTGCAGTACACCAGGCTTCCCTGTCCTTCACTATCCCCAGAGTTTCATTCATTACCAAAATGTTTACTGCCGATCTGCGTTATATTATTTTAAGTAAACAACGAACTAAAGAAGAGAAGAGACAAAAGGACCTGCTCCTACACTGTATGCATTCTATGTGGGAGATAAACAATAAAGAAATAAATTATATTACATGTTAAGTGTGTTTCATTGTTATAAGTATACATGCATCTATATATATATATATATATATATATATAAATCAAAGCTTAAAAACATCTGAATGGACAAAATAATGTCTCTTCTTTTCATTTTTAATTTCAGTTTTTATGGCTGATCCTTTGACATCCACTAATACTTCAAATAATACATGATCTTATTTTCTATTTTTGAAACTACAGTTAAATATCTGTTCCACTTCTCTTCTCTACTGCTTGTATCTCTTGGTGTCATTTCTGTACTTTTTACCTCTGAGTTGCATTCTATTTAATTTACTCATTCTTCTATTTCAGTTCAGGCGCTTCCCTAATGGCTCCGTGGTAAAGAATCTGCCTGCAATGCACTATATTCCAGTTCACTAATTCCTTCCTTGGTTATGTCAGCTCATTTGTTTAATTTCACTTCAATTTATATTAATATTTAAAAATTTCAAGTAACCTTGTTTTTGATATTTTTTTATTTTCATAGTTTTATCTATTATCTTCCTCTCTTTATCAATTTCATAGTATCTTGTCTTTTCCTTATAGTTTGTGTATATTTTTAAATAGTTTGCTTGCATTTTTATTAGTAAAATATTTTAAAAATTATATTTATATTATAACAGGATCAACTTGTGGTCTTAATCATTTTCTATTCTGTGTGTTTTGTCAAAAATCTTTAATCATAGTGACATATATATTCCTTTTTTATGTTAATTTTTGACATGTGTATTCCCAAGATATACTGATAATGAAGATTCCAAACTATCTTGAGTAGCAGGACATTGGTTAAGCTGCTCAGGAAAAATCATCTTCTTTTCTTACCCAGAATTCAAGCTTTGTACGTTTCTTAAATATCTACCTGAGTTATCGGTTCATTTTTTCACAAATGGCATATAACTTTGAAGGTGTTATATTTATACAGCAGTATTCATTCTAAGTTCCTGCCTCTCCTGGCCCAAGCATTTATCTTCTGTCCCTGAGTGGTAATAAAATCCAATTGCCTAGGTTACCAAGATCAAAACTTCTTATCCCTACCAGGAAGCTCCAGCATCTATCTCCTGGTGATTTTATTGTTGGTTTCTTTTTCATTATGAGCATGTACATTTTGTTTATTTATTTATTTTCTCTATTTTTTCCTCATTCTTCAGATACACAAATTAAAAACCTTATTTCCTTTAACACTCCCATCACTGTCTATATGTAGTCTATGTTATTTGTATATCTGCATGTTAGTTGGCTTATTTATTTATTATTTAGTAAACAGACATCTGTGAGTATACTATCCAGGATATGAACAGTCCTGTGCAGATCTCCTGTGTGACAAAGCTTCTCTGGGATACATACCTAGGCGAAAGATAACTGGGTTGAGGGGTATGTGAATATTCAATTATATTGTAATGCCAAGCCATTTTCCAAAATATAACTACTATATGAAATTATATATGCATCACATTATTTTTTACCCTTGGTATTATCAGAATTTAAAGTTTCTGGCAATTGAAATACAGACAAAATGATATATCATTGTTATCTTCATTACGTTTTCCTGATGTGATTCCCAGGTGGTTTCGGTGGTAAAGAATTCAGCTGCCAATGAAGGAGGCACAGGAGATGCGGGTTTGATCCCTGGCTTGGGAAGATTCCCTAGAGGAGGAAATGGCAAATCCACTCCAGTATTCTTGCCTGAAAATCCCATGGACAGAGGAGCCTGGGCAGGGGTTGGGAGAGAGCAGCTACATTACATGGGTCTCAAAGAGTTGGACACGACTTTAGTGACTGAGCATGCATTCAGGATCACAAATAACTCTGAGCATGTTGTATACTTGTACTGTCATGTGTATATATATATATATATATATATATATATTATATATATATATATGTATATATGTGTGTGTGTGTGTGTGTATGTGTGTGTGTATTATATATGGTTATGTATATACCATATACATAAATATTCAGTCTTCCTGTTTCCATTAAAGTATTTTAATCATTGTCTTCTATTCATTCTTCCATTTGTATTTTCCTTTACCCTAATGGCAGCCCACTCCAGTACTCTTGCCTAGAAAATCCCATGGACAGAGGACCCTGGTAGACTGCAGTCCATGGGGTTGCAAAGAGTCGGATACGACTGAAAGACTTCACTTTCACTTTCCTGCATTG
>NW_017190630.1:0-11194 GCF_001704415.2 Capra hircus | reverse complement strand
GGAGGCTCTCTCCATAGGAAAGGCGAGAGGAACTCCAGGGTCGGGCCACCATTCCCAGAGTCCCCCAGATGTCTGTCCATTCCAGGGAAACCTGTTTTCCCTGCACTGCCTCGACTTTCAAGCCGAGGATCGACTCACACCACGGTGGCACGTGGGACAGCCCTGTGGGAAAGCCTCGTGGGAAAGCAGGGAAAGGGCCACAGATCCCTTTGATCCACGCGGGAAGCATGACTCTGCTGCTACAGCTCGGGAGGAATCGCATGTGTGCCCCACTCGAGACGAGGACTGACTCCCCTGGGGAGACTCCAGAAGTACCCAAGATCCGTGTCAGCACTGGAGAGGAATCCTCAGGTTCGGGCACCGACTCCACACAAGGTCTTAGGCCCGCATCGACGGGAGAGGAATCCCGAGAGGCCGAGCAACTGGCATGGGGACTGGCCTTTCCTGAGGCCCAGAGCGGGTCCCTGAGGTCCCGTCTAAGTCGAGAGCACCTGCCGCAACTCGAGAAAATCCAGGAGGTTCGTCCATCCAGGCGAGATGAGGCCCATTTCCGCTGAGCGGTCTCGAGGCTAATCACACCTACACTCTGGAACTTCCAAAGGGTTCCTTCACAGTCTTGCTGCAACTCAAGAAGTTCCCCGACATACCCGTCTCTCACTCGAGAGGAAGCCACGAGAGTCCCGCCCACAATCCAGAGATAGACCCGTTTCCGCCTCCTAGCTCGAGAGGAGGGATCCTTTCCTGCGTGTTCGGGGAAAGAATTCCCGGCGTTCCCGTCGCATCTCAAGAGGAGGCGCTCTCCACAGGAAAGGCGAGAGGAACTCCAGGGTCATGTCACCACCATTCCCAGAGTCCCCAGATGTCTCAGTCCATTCCAGGGAAACCTGTTTTTCCCTGCACCTGCCTCGACTTTCAAGCCGAGGATCGACTCACACCACAGGTGGCATCGTGGGACAGCCTGTGGGAAAGCCTCGTGGGAAAGCCTCGTGGGAAAGCCTCGAGGGAAAGCCCACAGATCTCTTGATCCACGCGAAGGGAAGCGTGACACTGCTGCTACAGCTCGGGAGGAAAGCGGCACGTGCATGCCCCCGACTCGAGACGAGGTCTGACTCCCCTGGGGAGACTCCAGAAGTACCCCAAGATCCATGTCAGCACTGGAGAGGAATCCTCAGGTTCCGGCACAGAGTCCACACAAGGTCACAGGGCCCGGCATCGACGGGAGAGGAATCCCGAGAGGCCCCCCGTGCACTGCATGGGGACTGGCCTTTCCTGAGGCCACCAGAGCGGGTCCCTGAGGTCCCAGTCGTAAGTCGAGAGCACCTGCCGCAACTCGAGAAAATCCAGGAGGTTCTCCCTCCAGGCGAGATGAGGCCCATTTCTGCTGAGGCGTCTCGGAGGCTAATCACACCTAACTCTCGAACTTCCAAAGGGTCCTTCACACCCTTGCTGCAACTCAAGAAGTTCCCCGACATACCCGTCTCCACTCGAGAGGAAAGCACGAGAGTCCCGCCCAAATCCAGAGCAGCCCCGTTTCCGCCTCATAACTCGAGCGGAGGGATCCTTTCCCTGCGTGGTCGGGAAAGAATTCCCGGCGTTCCCGTCGCATCTTCAAGAGGAGGCGCTCTCCACCGGAAAGGCGAGAGGAACTCCAGGGTCTTGCCACCATTCCCAGAGTCCCCCAGATGTCTCAGTCCATTCCAGAGAAACCTGTTTTCCCTGCACTGTCGTCGACTTTCAAGCCGAGGATCGGACTCACACGCACGGTGGCACGTGGGACAGCCCTGTGGAAAGCCTCGTGGAAAAGCCTCTTGGGAAAGCGTCGAGGGAAAGCCACAGATCCGTTGATCCACGCGAAGGGAAGCGTGACACTGCTGCTACAGCTCGGGAGGAAAGCGCACGTGCATGCCCCCACTCGAGTAGAGGACTGACTGCCCTGGGGAGACTCCAGAAGTACACCAAGATCTATGTCAGCACTGGAGAGGAATCCTCAGGTTACAGCACCGACTCCACAAAGACCTTAGGCCTCCGACATCAACGGGAGAGGAATCCCGAGAGGCCCCTGAGCTACTCACATGGGGACTGGCCTTTCCTGAGGCCAGCCAGAACGGGTCCTGAGGTCCCCGTCGTAAGTCGAGAGCACCTGCCGCAACTCGAGAAAATCCAGGGGGTTCTCCCCTCCAGGCGAGATGAGGCCCATTTCCACTGAGGCGTCTCGAGGCTAATTACACCTAACCTCTGGAACTTCCAAAGGGTCCTTCACACCCTTGCCGCAACTCAAGAAGTTCCCCGACATGCCCGTCTCCACTCGAGAGGAAGCACGAGAATCCCGCCCACATCCAGAGGAGCCCTGTTTCCTCCTCCTAGCTCGAGGGAGGGATCCTTTCCCTGCGTGGTCGGGAAAGAATTCCCGGCATTTCCGTCGCATCTCAAGAGGAGGCTCTCTCAACAGGAAAGGCGATAGGAACTCCAGGGTCGTGCAACCATTCCCAGAGTCCCCCAGATATCTCCGTCCGTTCCAGGGAAACCTGTTTTCCCCATGCACTGCGTCGACTTTCAATCTGAAGATCGACTCACACCACGGTGGCACGTGGGACAGCCCTGTGGGAAAGCCTCGTGGGAAAGCCTCGAGGGAAAGCCACAGATTCCCTTGATCCACGCGAATGGAAGCGCGACAGTGCTGCTACAACTCGAGAGGAAAGCGCACGTGCATGCCCCCACTCGAGAGGAGGACTGACTCCACTGGGGAGACTCCAGAAGTACCCCAAGATCCATGTCAGCACTGGAGAGGAATCCTCAGGTTCCGGCACCGATTCCACACAAGGTCTTAGGCCCCGGCATCGACGGGAGAGGAATCCCGAGAGGCCCCCGAGCAACTCGCATGGGGACTGGCCTTTCCTGAGGCCACCAGAGCGGGTCCCTGAGGTCCCAGTCGTAAGTCGAGAGCACCTGCCGCAACTCGAGAAAATCCATTAGGTTCTCCCCTCCAGGCGAGATGAGGCCCTTTTCCGATGAGGCTCCTCAAGGCTAATCACAATTAAACGCTGGAATTTCCCACGGGTCCTTCACACCCTTGCTGCAACTCAAGAAGTTCCCCGTCATACCCGACTCCACTCGAGAAGAAGGACGAGAGTCCCGCCCACATGCAGAGGAGCCCCGTTTCCGCCTCATAGCTCTAGAGGAGGGATCCTTTCCTTGCGTGGTCTGGAAAGTATTCCCGGCGTTTCCGTCGCATCTCAAGAGGAGGCGCTCTCCACTTGAAACGGGAGAGGAACTCCAGGTTCGTGCCACCGTTCCCACACTCCCCCCAGATGTCTCATTCCATTCCACAGAAACCATTTTTCCCTACACTGCCTCGACTTTCAAGCTGAGGATCGACTCACACCACGGTGGCATGTGGGACAGCCCTGTGGGAAAGCCTCGTGGGAAAGTCTCCTGAGAAAGCCTCGAGAGAAAGCCACAGATCCCATGATCCACGCGAAGGGAAGCTTGACACTGCTGCTACAGCTCGGGTGGAAAACCCACGTGCATATCTCCACTCGCGACGAGGAATGACTCCCCTGGGAGACTCCAGAAGTACCCAAGATCCATGTCAGGCACTGGAGAGGAATCCTCAGGATCCGACACAGACTCCACACAAGGTCCCAGGGCCGGCATTGACGGGAGAGGAATCCGAGAGGCCCCGAGCAACTGCATGGGGACTGGCCTTTCCTGAGGCCACCAGAGCGGGTCCCTGAGGTCCCAGTCGTAAGTCGAGAGCACCTGCCGCAACTCGAGAAAATCCATTAGGTTCTCCCCTCCAGGCGAGATGAGGCCCTTTTCCGATGAGGCTCCTCGAGGCTAATCACACCTAAACGCTGGAATTTCCAAAGGGTCCTTCACACCCTTGCTGCAACTCAAGAAGTTCCCCGTCATACCCGACTCCACTCGAGAAGAAGGACGAGAGTCCCGCCCACATACACAGGAGCCCCGTTTCCGCCTCATAGCTCGAGAGGAGGGATCCTTTCCCTGCGTGGTCGGGAAAGTATTCCCGGAGTTTCCGTCGCATCTCAAGAGGAGGCGCTCTCCACTTGAAACGGGAGAGGAACTCCAGGTTCGTGCCACCGTTCCCACACTCCCCGAGATGTCTCATTCCATTCCAACGGAAACCTTTTTTCCCTGGCACTGCCTCGACTTTCAAGCTGAGGATCGACTCACACCACGGTGGCATGTGGGACAGCCCTGTGGGAAAGCCTCGTGAGAAAGTCTCCTGAGAAAGCCTCGAGGGAAAGCCACAGATCCCATGATCCACGCGAAGGGAAGCGTGACACTGCTGCTACAGCTCGGGAGGAAAACCCACGTGCATATCCCCCACTCGCGAAGAGGAATGACTCCCCTGGGAGACTCCAGAAGTACACCAAGATCCATGTCAGCACTGGAGAGGAATCCTCAGGATCCGGCACAGACTCCACACAAGGTCCAGGGCCCGGCATCGACGGGAGAGGAATCCCGAGAGGCCCCCGAGCAACTGCATGGGGACTGGCCTTTCCTGAGGCCACAGAGCGGGTCCCTGAGGTCCCCAGTCGTAAGTCGAGAGCACCTGCCGCAACTCGAGAAAATCCAGGAGGTTCCTCCCCTCCAGGCGAGATGAGGCCCATTTCCTGCTGAGGCGTCTCGAGGCTAATCACACCTAACCTCTCGAACTTCCAAAAGGGTCCTTCACACCCTTGCTGCAACTCAAGAAGTTCCCCGACATACCCCGTCTCCACTCGAGAGGAAGCACGAGAAGTCCCGCCCACATCCAGAGCAGCCCCGTTTCCGCCTCATACCTCGAGCGGAGGGATCCTTTCCCCTGCGTGGTCGGGAAAGAATTCCCGGCGTTCCCGTCGCATCTCAAGAGGAGGCGCTCTCCACCGGAAAGGCGAGAGGAACTCCAGGGTCTTGCCACCATTCCCAGAGTCCCCCAGATGTCTCAGTCCATTCCAGGGAAAACCTGTTTTCCCTGCACTGCGTCGACTTTCAAAGCCGAGGATCGACTCACAACCCACGGTGGCACGTGGGACAGCCCTGTGGAAAGCCTCGTGGAAAAGCCTCTTGGGAAAGCGTCGAGGGAAAGCCACAGATCCGTTGATCCACGCGAAGGGAAGCGTGACACTGCTGCTACAGCTCGGGAGGAAAGCGCACGTGCATGCCCCCACTCGAGTAGAGGACTGACTGCCCTGGGGAGACTCCAGAAGTACCCCAAGATCCTATGTCAGCACTGGAGAGGAATCCTCAGGTTACAGCACCGACTCCCCACAAGAACTTAGGCATCCGGCATCAACGGGAGAGGAATCCCGAGAGGCCCCCAAGCTACTCACATGGGGACTGGCTTTTCCTGAGGCCACCAGAAAGGGTCCCTGAGGTCCCCATCGTAAGTCGAGAGCACCTGCCACAACTCGAGAAAATCCAGGAGGTTCTCCCATCCAGGCGAGATGAGGCCCATTTCCGCTGAGGGCGTCTGGGAGTCTAATCACTTCTAATATCTGGAACTTCCAAATGGTCACTTCACACCCATTGCTTGCAACTCAAGAAGTTCCCCGACATACCCGTCTCCACTTGAGACGAAGCACGAGAGTCCCGCCCACATCCCAGAGGAGCCCCGTTTCCGCCTCCTACCTCGTAGAGGAGGGTATCCTTTCCCTGCGTAGGTCGGGAAAGAATTCCCGGCATTTCCGTCGCATCTCAAGAGGAGGCGCTCTCCACGGAAAAGGCGAGAGGAACTCCAGGGTCGTGCTACCATTCCCAGAGTCCCCCAGATGCCTCCAGTCCATTCCAGGGAAAACCTGTTTTACCCTGTACTTGCCTCGACTTTCAAGCCGAGTATCGACTCACACCACGGTGGCACGTGGGACAGCCCTGTGGGAAAGCCTCGTGGGAAAGCCTCGTGGGAAAGCCTCGTGGGAAAGCCTCTGAGGGAAAGCCCCTGATCCTCTTGATCCTCGCGAAGGGGAAGCGGAGACACTGCTGCTACAGCTCGGGAGGAAAGCGCACGTGCATGCCCCACTCGAGACGCGTACTGACTCCCCTGGGGAGACTCCAGAAGTACCCCAAGATCCATGTCAGCAATGGAGAGGAATCCTCAGGTTCCCACTGACTCCACACAAGGTCTTAGGCCCCGGCATCGACGGGAGAGGAATCCCGAGAGGCCCCCGAGCCTTGCATGGGGACTGGCCTTTACTGAGGCCACCGAGCGGGTCCCAGGGGTCCCGTCGTAAGTCGAGAGCACCTGCCGCAACTCGAGAAAATCCAGGAGCTTCTCCCCCTCCAGGCTATATGAGGCCATTTCCGCTGAGGCATCTTGAGGCTAATCACACCTAACCTCTGGAATTTTCAAAGGTCCTTCACACCCTTGCTGCAACTCAAGAAGTTCCCCGACATACCCGTCTCGACTCGAGAGGAAGCACGAGAGTTCTGCCACATCCAGAGGAGCCGTTTCCGTCTCATAGCTCGAGAGGAGGGATCCTTTCCCTGCGTGGTCGGGAAAGAATTCCGGCGTTCCCGTCGATCTCAAGAGGAGGCTCTCTCCATAGGAAAGGCGAGAGGAACTCCAGGGTCGGCCACCATTCCCAGAGTCCCCCCAGATGTCTGTCCATTCCGGGAAACCTGTTTTCCCTGCACTGCCTCGACTTTCAAGCCGAGGATCGACTCACACCACGGTGGCACGTGGGACAGCCTGTGGGAAAGCCTCGTGGAAAGCCTAGTGGAAAGCCTTGAGGCAAAGCCACAGATCCTTGATCCACGCGAAGGGAAGCATGACTCTGCTGCTACAGCTCGGGAGGAAATCGCATGTCCCTGCCCCCACTCGAGACGAGGACTGACTCCCCTGGGGAGACTCCAGAAGTACCAAGATCCATTTCAGCACTGGAGAGGAATCCTCAGGTTCCAGCACCGACTCCACACAAGGTCTTAGACCCGGCATCGATGGAAGAGGAATCCCGAGAGGCCCCCGAGCAACTCGCATGGGGAATGGTCTTTCCTGAGGCCACCAGAGCAGGTCCCTGAGGTCCCCGTCATAATTGGAGAGCACCTGCCACAACTCGAGAAAATCCAGGAGGTTCTTCTTTCCAGGCGAAATGAGGCCCATTTCCGCTGAGGCGTCTCGAGGCTAATCACACCTAAACTCTGGAACTTCCAAAGAGTCCTTCACACCTTGCTGCAAATCAAGAAGTTCCCCGACATTCCCGTCTCCACTCGAGAGGAAGCTCGAGAGTCCGCCCACATCCAGAGGAGCCCCGTTTCCGCCCTCCCTAGCTCGAGACGGGGAATCCTTTCAGTGTGTGGTCGGGAAAGAATTCCCGGTGTTCCCGTCGCCTCTCAAGAACAGGCGCTCTCCACAGGAAAGGCCAGAGGAACTCCATGGGTCGTGCCACCATTCCCAGAGTCCTCCAGATGTCTCAGTCCATGCCAGGGACACCTGTTTTCCCTGCACTGCCTCGACATTCATGCAGATGATCGACCCACACAACGGTGGCACTTGGGACAGCCCTGTGGGAAAGCCTGTTTGGAAAACTTGGTGGAATGCCCAGAGGGAAAGCCACAGATCCCTTGATCGTCGGGCCCGGGAAGACTGACACTGGTTCTAGAGCTCGGGAGGAAAGCGCACGTGCATGCCCCCACTCGAGATGAGGACTGAATCGCCTGGGGAGACTCCAGAAGTACCCCAGGATCCATGTCAGGCCTGGAGAGAAATCCTCACGTTCCGGCCCCAACTCCAGACAAGGTCTTAGGTTCCGGCATCTACGGTAGAGGAATCCAGGGAGGTCCCCTAGCAACTCGCATGGGGACCTGCCTTTCCTGAGGCCACCAGAGCGGGTCCCTGAGGTCCCCGTCGTAAGTCGAGAGCACCTGCCGCAAGTCGAGAAAATCCTGGAAGGTTCTCCCCTCCAGGCGAACAGAGGCGAATTATTGCTGAAGCATCTCGAGGCCAATCACACCTACCCCCTGAACCGTCCAAAGGTTCCTTCACACCCTTGCTGCAACTCAAGAAGTTCCCCGATATACCCGTATGCACTCGAGAGGAAGCAGAAGGGTCCCGCCCACATCCAAAGGAGCCCCGTTTCCGCCTCTTTGCTCGAGATGAGGGATCCTTTCCCTACTTGGTCGAAAAAGAATTCCCGAGGTTCCCGGTCGCATCTCAAGAGGAGGCCCTCTCCACAGGAAAGGGGATAGGTACTCCAGGTCAGGCCACCATTCCAAGAGTCCCCCAGATGTCTCAGTCCATTTCAGAGGAACCTGTTTTCCCCAACTGCCTCGACTTTCACGCCGAAGATCGACTCAAACCACAGTGGCACGTGGGACAGCCCTGTGGTAAAGCCTCGTAGGAAAGCCTCGTGGGAAAGCCTTGAGGGAAAGCCTCGAGGGAAAGCCACAGATCCCTTGATCCACGCGATGGGAAGCGTGACACTGCTTCCACAGCTCAGGAGGAAAGCGCACGTGCATGCCCCACTCGAGACGAGGACTGACTCCCCTGGGGAGACTCCAGAAGTACCCCAAGATCCATGTCAGCACTGGAGAATAATTCTCAGTTTACGGCCCCGACTTCACAAAAGGTCTTAGGCCCCAGCATTGAAGGGAGAGGAATCCTGAGAGGCCAATAAGCAACTCGCACGGAGAGTGGCCTTTCCTGAGGCCACCAGATAGGGTCCCTGTGGTCCCCGTCGTAAATCGAGAGCACCTACCGCAACTCGAGAAAAACCTGGAGATTCTCCCCTCCAGGCTAGATGAGGCCCATTTCCGCTGAGGCGACTCGAGGCTAATCACATCTAACCTTTGGAACTTCCATAGGGTCCTTCACACCCTTGCTGCAACTCAAGAAGTTCCCCGACATACCCTTGTCCACTCGAGAGGAAGCGCGAGCGTCCCTTGCACATCCAGAGAAGGCCCTTTTCCTCCTTGTAGCTCGAGATGAGGGATCCTTTCCCTGCGTGGTCGGGAAAGAATTCCTGGCATTCCGTCGCATCCAAGAGGAAGCGCTCTCCACAGGAAAGGCGATAGGAACTCCAGGGTCGTGCCACCATTCCAAGAGTCCCCCAGAGGACTGAGTCCATTCCAAAGGAAACTCTTTTACCTGCACTGCCTTGACTGTCACGTCGAGGATCGACTCACACCACGGTGGCACGTGGGACAGCCCTGTGTGTTAGCCTCGTGGGAAAGCCTCATGGGAAATCCTACAGGGAAAGCCACACATCCCTTGATCCACCCGTCGGGTAGCATGACACTGCTGCCACCGTTAGGGAGGAAGCCCACGTGCATTTCCCCACGAGACGAGGACTGACTCCCCTGGGGAGAGTCCAGAAGTACCCAAAAATCCACGTCAGCACTGGAGAGGAATCCTCAGTTTCCGGTCCCAACTCAACACAAGGTCTTTGACTCGGGAAATGCAAGCAGTTAAAAGATCTCTCCTTTGGAGCCTCGAGGGGGATCGGGGCTTCTCTGGATGTGGGCGGGACCCTCGTGCTTCCTTTGAGTGTAGACGGGTATGTCGGGAAAGCTCTTGAGTTGCAGCAAGTGTGTGAAGGAACCATTGGAAGTTCCAGAGGTTAGGTGTGCTTAGCCTCTAGATGCGTCAGTGGAAATAGGCCTCATTTTGCCTGTAGGGGAGAACCTCCTGGATTTTCTCGAGTTACGGCAGGTGCTCTCGAATTACGACGGGGACCTCAGGGAACCTGTCTCGTGGCCTCAGGAAAGGCCAGTCCCATGCAAGTTGCCAGGGGGACTCTCGGGATTCCTCTTGGGTCGATGCCGGGCCTAAGACTTGTGTGGAGTCGAGGCCGGATCCTGAGGATTCCTCTCCAGTGCTGACATGGTTCTTGGGTACTTCTGGAGTCTCCCAGGGAAGTCAGTCCTCGTCTCGAGTGTGGGCATGCACGTGCGCTTTCCTCCCGAGCTGTAGCAGCAGTGTCACGCTTCCTAACGCGTGGTCAAGGGATCTGTAGCTTTCACTCAAGTCTTTCCTTCAAGGCTTTCCCAAGAGTCTTTCCCAGGGCTGTCCCACCTGCCACCATGGTGTGAGTCGATCCTCGGCTTGAAAGTCGAGGCAGTGCAGGGAAAACAGGTTCCTCTGGAATGGACTGTGACATCTGGGGGACTCTTGGAATGGTGGTACGACCCTGGAGTTCCGCTCGCCTTTCCTGTGGAGAGCGCCTCCTCTTGAGATGGGACGGGAACGCCGGGGAATTCTTTCCCGACCAAGCAGGGAAAGGATCCGTCATCTCGAGGTCCGAGGCAGAAACGGGGCTCCTCTGGATGTGGGCGGGACCCTCGTGCTTCCTCTGGAGTGGAGACGGTATGTCGGGGAACTTCTTGAGTTTCAGCAAGGTTGTGAAGGAACCTTTGGAATTTCCAGAGTTTAGGTGTGATTAGCCTCGAGTGCCTCAGCGGAAATTGGCCTCATCTTGCCTGGAGGGGAGAACCTCCTGGATTTTCTCGAATTGTGGCAGGTGTTCTCAACGTACGCTGGGACCTCAGGGACCCGCTCTGGTGGCGTCAGGAAAGGCCAGTTCCCATCCGAGTGGCTACGGGGCCTCTCAGGATTCCTCTCCCGTCGATGGTGGGCCTAAGACCTTGTGTGAAGTCGAGGCTGGTACCTGAGGATTCCTCTCCGTGGTGACATGGTTCTTGGGGTACTTCTTGAGTCTCCCCAGGGGTGTCAGTCCTCTTCTCAGCGGGATCATGCAAGAACGCTTACCTCCTGAGCTGCAGTAGCAGTGTCACGCTGCCCGTCGCGTGGATCAAGAGATCTATGTCTTTCCCTCGAGGTATTTCTCACGGGGCTTTCCCTCGAGGCTTTCCCACGAGGCTTTCCACATCGCTGTCCCACGTGCCACCATGGTGCCAGTCGATCCTCGCGTGAAAATCAAGGCAGTGCAGGGAAAACAGGTTCCTCTGGAATGGACTGAGACATCTGGGGCTCTTGGAATTGTGGCACGACCCTGGAGTTCCTCTCGCCTTTCCTGTGGAGAGCGCCTCTTCTTGAGATGCGGTGGGAACGCCGGGAATACTTTCCCGACCAAGCAGGGAAAGTCCCGTGGTCCAGCCCCGGTGGATCCAGCGTGATTCGAAGGTGGGGACGTAGTCGTCGTCTTTGGAAATATACATATTTAATCCCAGATATAAAGAGATTAGAAATGGATTGTGTAGTAGGAAAGATTATTGGAGAAAAAGAGGCTGAATAACT
>NW_017190629.1:0-11194 GCF_001704415.2 Capra hircus | reverse complement strand
AACGCTCCAACATTCGAATTATAGGAGTCCCAGAAGAAGAAGACAGAAAGAAGATCATGAGAAAATCCTTGAGGAGATAATAGTTGAAAACTTCCCTAAATGGGGAAGGAAATAATCACCCAAGTCCAAGAAACACAGAGAGTTCCAAAGGATAAACCCAAGGCAAAACCCCAAGACACATATTAATCAAATTAACAAAATCAAACACAAAGAACAAATATTAAAAGCAGCAAGGGAAAAACACAAATAACACACAAGGGGATTCCCATAAGGATAACAGCTGATCTTTCAATAGAAACTCTTCAGGCCAGGAGGGAATGGCAAGACATACTTAAAGTGATGAAAGACAATAACCTACAGCCCAGATTACTGTACCAGCAAGGATCTCTCATTCAAATACGAAGGAGAAATCAAAACTTTACAGACAAGCAAAAGCTGAGAGAATTCAGCACCACCAAACCAGCTCTCCAACAAATTCTAAAGGATATTCTCTAGACAGAAACACGAAAAGTGTGTATAAACCGAACCCAAAACAATAAAGTAAATGGTAACGGAGCATACTTATCAATAATTACCTTAAACGTAAATGGGTTGAACGCCCAACCAAAAGACAAAGACTGGCCGAATGGATACAAAAACAAGACCCCTCTATACGCTGCTTACAAGAGACCCACCTCAAAACAAGGGACACATGCAGACTGAAAGTGAAGGGCTGGAAAAAGATATACTACGCAAATAGAGATCAAAAGAAAGCAGGAGTGGCAATACTCATATCCGATAAAATAGACTTTAAACAAAGGCTGTGAAAAGAGACAAAGAAGGCCACTACATAATGATCAAAGGAACAATCCAAGAAGAAGATATAACAATTATAAATATATATGCACCCAATATAGGAGCCACGCAATATGTAAGACAAATGCTAACAAGTATGAAAGGGGAAATCAACAATAACACAATAATAGTGGGAGACTTTAATACCCCACTCACACCTATGGACAGATCAACTAAACAGAAAATTAACAAAGAAACGCAAACTTTAAATGATACATTAGATCAGTTAGACCTAATTGATATCTATAGGACATTTCACCCCCAAAACAATGAATTTCACCTTTTTTTCAAGTGCTCATGGAACCTTCTCCAGGATAGATCACATCCTGGCCATAAATCTAAACTTGATAAATTCAAAAAAATCGAAATCATTCCAAGCATCTTTTCTGACCATAATGCATTAAGATTAGATCTCAATTACAGGAGAAAAACTATTAAAAATTCCAACATATGGAGGTTGACAACACACTTCTGAATAACCAACAAATCACAGAAGAAATCAAAAAAGAAATCAAAATATGCGTAGAAACTAATGAAAATGAAAACACAACAACCCAAAACCTGTGGGACACTATAAAAGCAGTGCTAAGAGGAAGGTTCATAGCAATACAGGCATACCTCAAGAAACAAGAAAAAAGTCAAATAAATAACCTAACTCTACACCTAAAGCAACTAGAAAAGGAAGAGTTGGAGAACCCCAGAGTTAGTAGAAGGAAAGAAATCTTAAAAATTAGGGCAGAAATAAATGCAAAAGAAACAAAAGAGACCATAGCAAAACTCAACAAAGCCAAAAGCTGGTTCTTTGAAAGGATAAATAAAATTGACAAACCATTAGCCAGACTCATCAAGAAGCAAAGAGAGAAAATCAAATCAATAAAATTAGAAATGAAAATGGAGAGATCACAACAGACAACACAGAAATACAAAGGATCATAAGAGACTACTATCAGCAGTTGTATGCCAATAAAATGGACAACGTGGAAGGAATGGACAAATTCTTAGAAAAGTACAATCTTCCAAAACTGAACCAGGAAGAAATAGAAAATCTTAACAGACCCATCACAAGCACGGAAATTGAAACGGTAATCAGAAATATTCCAGCAAACAAAAGCCCAGGTCCAGACGGCTTCACAGCTGAATTCTACCAAAAATTTCGAGAAGAGCTAACACCTATCCTCCTCAAACTCTTCCAGAAAATTGCAGAGGAAGGTAAACTTCCAAACTCATTCTATGAGGCCACCATCACCTAATACCAAAACCTGACAAAGATGTCACAAAAAAAGAAAACTACAGGCCAATATCACTGAAGAACATAGATGCAAAAATCCTCAACAAAATTCTAGCAATCAGAATCCAACAACACATTAAAAAGATCATACACCATGACCAAGTGGGCTTTATCCCAGGGATGCAAGGATTCTTCAATATCCGCAAATCAATCAATGTAATTCACCACATTAACAAATTGAAAAATAAAAACCATATGATTATCTCAATAGATGCAGAGAAGGCCTTTGACAAAATTCAACATCCATTTATGATAAAAACTCTCCAGAAAGCAGGAATAGAAGGAACATACCTCAACATAATAAAAGCTATATATGACAAACCTACAGCAAACATTATCCTCAATGGTGAAAAATTGAAAGCATTTCCCTAAAGTCAGGAACAAGACAAGGGTGTTCACTTTCACCGCTACTATTCAACATAGTTCTGGAAGTTTTGGCCACAGCAATCAGAGCAGAAAAAGAAATAAAAGGAATCCAAATTGGAAAAGAAGAAGTAAAACTCTCACTGTTTGCAGATGACATGATCCTCTACATGGAAAACCCTAAAGACTCAGACTCCACCAGAAAATTACTAGAGCTAATCAATGAATACAGTAAAGTTGCAGGATATAAAATCAACACACAGAAATCCCTTGCATTCCTATACACGAATAATGAGAAAGTAGAAAAAGAAATTAAGGAAACAATTCCATTCACCATTGCAATGAAAAGAATAAAATACTTAGGAATATATCTACCTAAGAAACTAAAGACCTATATATAGAAAACTATGAAACACTGATGAAAGAAATCAAAGAGGACACTAATAGATGGGAAAATATACCATGTTCATGGATTGGAAGAATCAATATAGTGAAAATGAGTATACTACCCAAAGCAATTTACAAATTCAATGCAATCCCTATCAATCTACCAGCGACATTTTTCACACAACTAGAACAAATCATTTCAAGATTTGTATGGAAATGCAAAACCTTGAATAGCCAAAGCAATCTTGAGAAAGAAGAATGGAACTGGAGGAATCAACTTGCCTGACTTCAGGCTCTACTACAAAGCCACAGTCATCAAGACAGTATGGTACTGGCACAAAGACAGACATATAGATCAATGGAACAAAATAGAAAGCCCAGAGATAAATCCACACACATATGGACACCTTATCTTTGACAAAGGAGGCAAGAATATACAATGGAGTAAAGACAATTTCTTTAACAAGTGGTCCTGGGAAAACTGGTCAACCACTTGTAAAAGAATGAAACTAGATCACTTTCTAACACCCCACACAAAAATAAACTCAAAATGGATTAAAGATCTAAATGTAAGACCAGAAACTATAAAACTCCTAGAGGAGAGCATAAAACTCTCAGACATAAATCACAGCAGGATCCTCTATGATCCACCTCCCAGAATTATGGAAATAAAAGCAAAAATAAACAAATGGGATCTAATTAAAATGAAAAGCTTCTGGACAACAAAGGAAAATATAAGCAAGGTGAAAAGACAGCCTTCTGAATGGGAGAAAACAATAGCAAATGAAGCAACTGACAAACAACTAATCTCACAAATATACAAGCAACTTATGCAGCTCAATTCCAGAAAAAAATAAACGACCCAATCAAAAAATGGGCCAAAGAACTAAATAGACATTTCTCCAAAGAAGACATACGGATGGCTAACAAACACATGAAAAGATGCTCAACATCACTCATTATTAGAGAAATGCAAATCAAAACCACAATGAGGTACCACTTCACACCAGTCAGAATGGCTGCGATCCAAAAATCTGCAAGCAATAAATGCTGGAGAGGGTGTGGAGAAAAGGGAACCCTCCTACACTGTTGGTGGGAATGCAAACTAGTACAGCCACTATGGAGAACAGTGTGGAGATTCCTTAAAAAATTGCAAATAGAACTGCCATATGACCCAGCAATCCCACTGCTGGGCATACACACCGAGGAAACCAGAATTGAAAGAGACACATGTACCCCAATGTTCATTGCAGCACTGTTTATAATAGCCAGGACATGGAAACCAGCTAGATGTCCATCAGCAGATGAATGGATAAGAAAGCTGTGGTACATATACACAATGGAGTATTACTCAGCCGTTAAAAAAGAATACATTCGAATCAGTTCTGATGAGATGGATGAAACTGGAGCCGATTATACAGAATGAAGTAAGCCAGATAGAAAAACACCAATACAGTATACTAACACATATATATGGAATTTAGGAAGATGGCAATGACGACCCTGTATGCAAGACAGGAAAAAAGACACAGATGTGTATAACGGACTTTTGGACTCAGAGGGAGAGGGAGAGGGTGGGATGATTTGGGAGAATGGGAATTCTAACATGTATACTGTCATGTAAGAATTGAATCGCCAGTCCATGTCTGACGTAGGGTGCAGCATGCTTGGGGCTGGTGCATGGGGATGACCCAGAGAGATGTTGTGGGGAGGGAGGTGGTAGAGGGGTTCATGTTTGGGAACACATGTAAGAATTAAAGATTTTAAAATTTAAAAAAAAATAAATAAAATAAAAAATAAAAATTAAAAAAAAAAGAACTATTCCCTAAATAATAGGTAATTAAATCATTATGACCACAAGCCCATTGGAATCATGCATCAGCATTCCTTTGTGGGATGACAATCAGGAATAAGCATCAACCCTGGTAGGACAAAGCTTGAAAAACCAGTTTCTACCTGGCCATATTTGAACCCAGTTTCCAAGGGAAAACATCACAAGAATCTTTCTTTTAACACTGAAAACAAGTGCTCCATATGGCGTGATCACAAAGACTGGCTCACTGACTTGACTATTTTATTCCCTTTTATAATGATTACTTATTGTCATAGAGACACAGCCACTACAAAGTAATGCTTGGTAGAACACAGCCATCTCCAGGAAATGAGGCCTGAGGACATGCCTCACTCATGTGGTGAGAAAAAGTTAATTCTAACAGTGCTACACTCTAACCAATACTTTTATCTGTCAGCATTGTTACAAGGAAAGTTTGGAAACCAAATAAAGGATAATTGTCCATTCTCAACAGGATGTGACAACTTTCATCTGTGATCCATTTTTTGCAGGCAATGGCAAGACTTCCCAAACAAACTAAATGAGGAATGATTCTGATGGAGAGATGATGTTAAGGCCTAAGTCTGAGTTCCTCCCAGACGCTGGATTAATTGCTGTAATATAAACCTGTGGCACAATGTATTCTCCACTGATACCACCCACTGATCTCCAAGCCTGTCTGCAAGATTTCCACTAAAAGCCAAACAGTGACCTGAATAATGCATTGAGTTGTACAAGATTAGTCCAAATTTAAATAAAGCTTATATCTGGTGAAGTTAAAATTTAAACTGTTAATAGACTCACTACATATTGAACTCTGTAAGAACTATAAATACTTTTGATAAAAGAGAATTTGCTTGAGATAAATATTAATCTAGAAATAAATTTCTAACCCATAAACATCTAAGGGTTAGGTGCATCTCAATTTTATCCCCCAAATTTGTAGATTAATAAAAGTTGTATTTTGGAGACCTGGGAAGAAGGGAGCTGGTGTACCCATACCATTCGTGCTTAAAATATTTTGCTGTATCATTAGGAAGCAAGGTGACTTTTTCTAGCAGGGTTGGCAAGTATATTTCAGGTAAGATTACTTTTTGCAGGGAAGCTAAGTATTCAGCTAGCCTTGATGGAGTCCATTTTAGGAGACAGAGGAAAGGATCTGCAGGTTCTAATTACCAAGCCAAGCTTCTCTATATACCTCACAGGGTTATCAAAGATTGTTAAACAAATTAATGGTATTTTATCAACTTTATCTACATTCTATTTCCACATCATTTTTGGATTTGAAGGTTCACTGAGAGTCCACCATGGATTACTCTGACTTCTGCATGTCATCAGCAGAGTTTCAGTGACCTCAAAGATTATTCTATGTTAAAAGCATCATTGACTATGCCAAGGATATGGGGTAATTGATCATGACTGAACAATATGAGTGCTATTCACTGCCCAAATTTTCTTCCTAATTTAGAACTTAATCATTTGAAAACAATTTTATCACTTGGGGGAAAAAAGTGACTCCTTTTAAAAAAAA
Source organism: Capra hircus (assembly GCF_001704415.2). NCBI lineage: Eukaryota > Metazoa > Chordata > Mammalia > Artiodactyla > Bovidae > Capra > Capra hircus. Next base: position 4,960 of record NW_017190629.1, on the reverse strand, counting down.
TGTATTCTATCAAAAACTGAGTCCAAGCAATGCACAATTTCTCAACAGATACTAGGACCATACTTGTCAATGGTGCTGAATTGTATGGACATATCACATCACTGGAAAAAAATGTGACTCATCTTCAAGTTGTGTCAGTATGTTTTGTATTTAACTGGATGAATAGTCCTAGTATACATTTACTGGGCAGAAATGGAAAGTGCCATTAAACAGAGCTCACAAGTCTTATTTTTACAGGTCTCCCTGAGGACAGAGAACATTCCTATTTAAGGTTATTCATGCTATTTCTACCACAGTCCCAGTAAGTCAAAACACTGAAGGAGCCCTGCAGTCAGAAGTGCCCCATAATGAGAGGCTTACCATTAGGGAATATACCAGACTCCTCCACAGAAGGTGTGCTTGTATACAAGCTACAAATTATTTCTCACCAGTTCTTTGAAGACTGGGAAATACTGGGATCAGAGTACAGAGGCTTATATCACCCTGGACTCAGCCCTTTCTTTTTAGAAGACCTTTGTTTTCACCAAGCAGCAAATATGAGTCTTCATGACAGAAACCCCTGATGCATGGCTTCTGAAAGGTGCCCTGCTGTGGTATCTTGGCTCGTTGAAAGCTTGGTGTTCTGTTGGGTCACTTGAGGACCCCCGAGCTAACTGAGAGTGTAAATCAACTAAATTGTCTGACCCTTGGCATGTTCCAGAACATCCACAGAGGCCTCAGCCCTTGTAGGAACTGGTATGGCATGATTCTCTTACACACTCAGGTATGGTATCAGATAAGCATAAATATCATATATCTGAGCCAGCAGAACACTGAGACCTGATGTGATGCAGTTAAGAATCTGCCTTGCAATGCAGGGGACGTGGGTTTGATCCCTGGTCAGGAAACAAAGATATCAGACACCTCAGAGTAACTGAGCCCTAGTGCTCTAACTACTGAGGCCCTGTGCCATAACTAGAGAATCCATGCACCACAATGAAAAATCCACCATGATGCAACAAAGATGCCGGGTGCCAAACTAAGACCCAAAGCAGTCAAATAAATAATTAAATATTTAAAATAATAATAACAGAATAATAGTAATATTAGTGTTAGTGCCACTATCCTAATATGATCACATTATTTTCCACATGATGGTATATTTGCATAATTTGTATATTAATAATTCACACATTTCAGTATTGTTATATTTCACTCAATATTACTCATTTTCAATAGTTTTCACTAGTATTCATAATTATAATTATAGCTTCATGATATGCTATTTTCCTTCAAGCTTCTCTTTTTGAAAATGTCTCTTCTGATATGGTTTTGAAATATGGATCATGTACTCTCTTTTTATGTTTTAGAATGAAATGAAAGTTTTTATCATTAAGGTTAATATGATAAATCATCATTGAGATTAATATGACAAATTTATAGAATGTTAGTCATTCTATAAATATTAATTTATAACTATATAATCAAGCACACATTTAAAAAAAATCTTTCATTTGAATTTTTTTTAATTAGAGCCTTTTTTCCTTTTCCGAAACTCATTCTCCTACTTCAAATTTACTATTTTGTACAAAGGTTTAGTATTTCCATATTAAGTTTTTTTATCTTTTATGTTCTGCTTTTGTTTTCACAGGTAAGTGAATTAGAAATAATACACTTCCTTCATATCATGGTCATTTCAGCAAATATTACCTCATCATATACACAGATGCACCTTTTATAAAAAAGGATGGTTCTTTAATTTTGTAATCATAAGTCCATTTTCAATCAACCTCCTTAATCAAAAGTTTTTCTTTCTCCTTCTCCTCTTGACTCGTCTACCTATTTCATTTAATTTTTTTCTATAGTTCCAGATGAATTTCCTTTAGTAATATCAACAAAAGATATTCATATCATAAGTATTCTGAATGGTTGTAAGTCAGAGAATGTGTTTTCGTAGACTTTACCTATGAATAATAGCACAGCTGAAGAGCTACTTTAGAACACACTTTCTTCCCTTAAAGGTTTTTAAAGTTATTATTCCATTTTAGCTTTAATTGGTGCAGAGAAGATATCCCAACTTTTTTTGACTTTGGCTCCTATGATGGTCATTTGGGTTTTTTCTCAATAAAAGCATAAGTGATTATTGTATATTTAAAGTTTAGTGACTAGGGAATATACATTGCTGTAGGGATGTTTACATAACTATTGTCTTAAGGGCCCATATTAGACAATTTCATAAACTTATCCCAGCTGCCAGGAAAAAATTGATTGATGAGCACAGATTACATACCAAAAGTGACAGGGATTACAATAGAAACTGAGAACTATCTTCACCATATTATATATGCAAGGCTCTAGTTCTTTGGGTCTATGAATATATTTTCACAAATGCTTTGCATACTTTGATAGCTTCTTTTATTCTCAAATTTTGATTCATTTCTTCCATTTTTGTAAGACTGAGGAAATACCTTCAGAGAAGTGGAAGCCTAGAGCCTCCTTTTTTGTCATGAGTAATAAAGATAGACATAGGAAATAAGAGCAAGGGTGAGCCACTGGGTTATATGCTAGGAAGAAATGGTCCAGCTGTTAAAAGGCTTCATTGATTAAACCATCTGTGAATGAATAGACCAGTGCTTCAAGGTCAATGCTTTGTGTCCCAGACACATTGTCACAAGCAAAAATGATTTTTTAGATGTCAACTTAGCTTCTGTTGATTTTTCTGCTCTACTTAGAAAAGAAGCAAGAACAGAGAGGCTACTTTAAAGGTTGGTACAGTCACTAAATTCCCCTAAAATAGCCTTTAAAACCCACACATACATTCTTTCTTTTCCTCACAAAGAAAGTCTGAGCCAAGCACAGACAGATTTCTGAATAAGAGAAGAAGAATACTTTTCAGCTGTATAAGAGAACATGCACTGCCTTCTTCTGCCATGAAACTGATTAAGGAGCACAGAGACCTCATAAGGTAACTGAGAAATCCCTCCACACTTCAGATGAAAAGTCTTCAGTGTGACTTCAGTGATTCTCTAGAAGTCTTGCAAATTCCTTAAGAACTATGTTAAAACCTATATATTAAAGTAATGCACTTTCCAAAAGTTCTCAGACTACAAGATTTCAAGCAGCAATTATAAAATTTCAAGCAGATTTTCAATTCATCTAGTCTCCCTTAGCCAGCACAAGTCTTACAACAATAATATGGATATATCAAGCCAAAATATTTATTAATTTAAATCATTTTGGTTCAGATCAGTTCAGTCACTCAGCCGTGTCTGACCCTTTGAGACTCCGTGAATTGTAGCACACCAGGCCTCCCTGTCCATCACCAACTCCCACAGTTCACTCAGACCATGTCTATCGAGTCGGTGGTCGCATCTCATCCTCTGTCGTCCCCCTCCTGCCCCCAATCCCTCCCAGCATCAGAGTCTTTTCCAATGAGTCAACTCTTTGCATGAGGTGGCCAAAGTACTGGAGTTTCAGCTTTAGCATCATTCCTTCCAAAGAACACCCAGGGCTGATCTCCTTTAGGATGGACTGGTTGGATATCCTTGCAGTCCAAGGGACTCTCTAGAGTCTTCTCCAACACCACAGTTCAAAAGCATCAATTCTTTGGTGCTCAGCCTTCTTCACAGTCCAACTCTCACATCCATACATGACCACAGGAAAAAACCATAGCCTTCACTAGATGGGCCTTTGTTGGCAAAGTAATGTCTCTGCTTTTCAATATGCTGTCTAGGTTGGTCATAACTTTCCTTCCAAGGAATAAGCGTCTTTTAATTTCATGACAGCAATCACCACCTGCAGTGATTTTGGAGCCCAGAAAAATAAAGTCTGACACTGTTTCCACTGTTTCCCCATCTATGTCCCATGAAGTGATGAGGCCAGATGCCATGATCTTCATTTTCTGAATGTTGACCTTTAAGCCAACTTTTTCACCCTCCTCTTTCACTTTCATCAAGAGGCTTTTTAGTTCCTCTTTACTTTCTGCATAAGGGTGGTATCATCTGCATATCTGAGGTTATTGATATTTCTCCTAGAAATCTTGATTTCCAGCTTGTGCTTCTTCCAGCCCAGTGTTTCTCATGATGTACTCTGCATATAAGTTAAGTAAGCAGAGTGACAATTAATATATAGCCTTGACGTACTCCTTTTCCTATTTGGAACCAGTCTGTTGTTTCATGTCTAGTTTAACTGTTGCTTCTGACTTGCATATAGGTTTCTCAAGAAGCAGGTCAGGTGGTCTGGTATTCCCATCTCATTCAGAATTTTCCACAGTTATTGTGACCACAGAGTCAAAGCTTTGGCATAGTTAATAAAGCAGAAATAGATATTTTTCTGGAACTCTTGCTTTTTCGATGATCCAGCAGATGTTGGCAATTTGATCTCTGCTTCCTCTGCCTTTTCGAAAACCAGCTTGAACATCTGGAATTTCACGTTCATGTTTTGCTGAAACTTTAGATATGTATATTTCCCATATCCTCTGCTCTGTCATGACTCAGTAACACTGAAGCTCTCACCAGAGCAGAAACAGTGATTTAAACATCACTCTAATCTTGGCTGAATTCAATTTGGGGGAAAAACACTGTGATTGGAAAATATGAGTAAGATGAAGCAGGGGTAACTAGACCCAGAGAGACTCAAGAGAGAAAGGAAGTCTAATAAAAGAAAGAGACCTTCAGCTACAAGATTCAAAGTGTGAGAGGAAGAAGTTCAGTACTTGGATGAACTTGAGGGTGAACTGCTTCCTAATCTTTGCCTGGGAACCACTCAATGTCTTGGGAGATCTGGATAGTTTTAAGTGCCAGACAATGATGATATGAATGCCTTTATTAAGATGGAAGGCAGTTTGACATGAAAAACTTTCCCCAGTCAAAAAATAGGTGAAAATCAATATCATTTTTGGAAGTCTTCCTCCATACTCTCAAATATGTATTCTTCAGAGCTGAATTTTTATTGTATATAGTAGTAGTAGTAGCAATAGTAG
>NW_017190628.1:0-11195 GCF_001704415.2 Capra hircus | reverse complement strand
TGCTTCCTCTTCAAGTCTAGACGGGTTTGTCGGGGAACTTTTTGAGTTGCAGCAATGGTGTGAAGGACCATTTGGAAGTTCCAGATGTTAGAAGTGATTAGCCTCGAGACGCCTCAGCAGAAATGGGCCTCATCTCGCCTGGAGGGGAGAACCTCCTGGATTTTCTCGAGTTGCGTCAGGTGCTCTCGACTTATCACGGGGACCTCAGGGACCCGCTCTGGTGGCCTCAGGAAAGGCCAGACACCATGCGAGTTGCTCGTGGGTCTCTCAGGATTCCTCTCCCGTCGATGCCGGGGCCTAAGATCTTGTGTGGAGTCGGTGCCGAAACCCGAGCATTCCTCTCCAGTGCTGACATGGATCTTGGGGTAATTCTGGAGTCTCCCAGGGGAGTCAGTCCTCGTCTCGAGTGGGGGCAGCACGTGCGCTTCCCTCCCGAGCTGTAGCAGAAGTGTACGCTTCCCTTCGCGTGGATTAAGGGATCTGTGGCTTTCCCTCGAGGCTTTCCCACGAGGCTTTCCCACGAGGCTTTCCAACGAGGCTTTTACCCACAGGGCTGTCCACGTGCACCGTGGTGTGAGTCGATCCTCGGCTTGAAAGTCGAGGCAGTGCAGGGAAAACAGTTTTCCCTGGAATGGACGCAGACATCTAGGGGGACTCTGGGAATGGTGGCACGACCCATGGAGTTCCTCTCGCCTTTCCTGTGGGAGAGCGCCTCCTCTTGAGATGCGACGCGAATGCCGGGAAATCTTTCCCGGACCACGCAGGGAAAGGATCCCTCTCTCGACCTTGGAGACGGATAACCGGGCTCCTCTGGATGTGGGCGGGACTCTCGTGCTTCCTCTCGAGTGGACACGGGTATGTCGGGGATCTTCTTGAATTGCAGCAAGTGTGTGTAGGACCCTTTGGAAAGTTCCAAATGTTAGATGTGATTAGCCTCGAGACGCCTCAGCGGAAATGGGCCTCATCTCGCCTGGAGGGGAGAACCTCCTGGATTTTTCTCGAGTTGCGGCAGGTGCTCTCGACTTACGAGGGGACCTCAGGGACCCGCTCTGGTGGCCTCAGGAAAGGCCAGTTCACATGCAAGTTGCTCGTGGGCTTCTCGGGATTCCTCTCCCATCGATGCCGGGGCCTAAGACCTTGTGTGGAGTCGGTGCCGGATCCTGAGCATTCCTCTCCAGTGCTGACATGGATCTTGGGGTACTTCTGGAGTCTCCCCAAGGGAGTCAGTCCTCGTCTCGAGTGGGGCACGCACGTGCGCTTTGCCAGCGAGCTGTAGCAGCAGTGTTATACTTCCCTTCGCCGGGATCAAGGGATCAGGGGCTTTCCCTCGAGGCTTTGTCACCAGGCTTTCCCACGAGGCTTTCCCACAGGGCTGTCCCACGTACCACCGTGGTGTGAGTCGATCCTCGGCTTGAAAGTCGAGGCAGTGCAGGGAAAACAGGTTTCCCTGGAATGGACTGAGACATTCTGGGGGACTCTGGGAATGTGGCACGACCCTGGAGTTCCTCTCGCCTTTCCTGAGGAGAGCGCCTCCACTTGAGATGCGACGGAAAGGCGGGGAATTCTTTCCCGACCACGCAGGGAAAGGATCCCTCCTCTCGAGCTTGGAGGCGGAAACGGGGCTCCTCTGAATGTGGGCGGGACTCTTTTGCTTCCTCTCGAGTGGAGTCGGGTATGTCGGGGGAACTTCTTGAGTTGCAGCAAGGGTGTGAAGGACCCTTTGGAAGTTCCAGAGTTTAGGTGTGATTAGCCTCGAGACGCCTCAGCGGAAATGGGGCCTCATCTCGCCTGGAGGGGAGAACCTCCTGGATTTTCTCGAGTTGCGGCAGGTGCTCTCGACTTACGAGGGGGACCTCAGGGACCCGCTCTGGTGGCCTCAGGAAAGGCCAGTCCCCATGCGAGTTGCTCGGGGGCCTCTCCGGATTCCTCTCCGTCGATGCTGGGGCCTAAGATCTTGTGTGGAGTCGGTGCCGGATCCTGAGCATTCCTCTCCAGTGCTGACATGGTTCTTGGGGTACTTCTGGAGTCTCCCCAGGGGAGTCAGTCCTCGTCTCGAGTGGGGGCATGCACGTGCGCTTTCCTCCCTAGTTGTAGCAGCACTGTCACGCTTCCCTTCGCGTGGATCAAGGGATCTGTGGCATTCCCTCGAGGCTTGCCCACCAGGTTTCCCACGAGGCTTTCCCACAGGGCTGTCCCACGTGCCACCATGGTGTGAGTCGATCCTCTGCTTGAAAGTCAAAACAGTGCTGGGAAAACAGGATTCCCTGGAATGGACTGAGACATCTGGGGGACTCTGGGAATGGTGGCATGACCCTGGAGTTCCTCTCGCCTTTCCTGTGGAGAGCGCCTCCTCTTGAGATGCGATGGGAACGCCGGGAATTATTTCCCGAGCACGCATGGAAAGGATCCCTCCTCTCGAGCTAGGAGGTGGAAACGGGGCTCCTCTGGATGTGGGTCGGGACTCTCGTGCTTCCTCTCGAGTGGAGACGGGTATGTCGGGGAACTACTTGAGTTGCAGCAAGGGTGTGAAGGACCCTTTGGAAGTTCAAGAGGTCTGGTGTGATTAGCCTCAGGACGCCTCAGCGGAAATGGGCCTCATCTCGCCTGGAGGGTAGAACCTCCTGGATTTTTTCGAGTTGTGGCAGGTGCTCTCGACTTACGATGGGGACTTCAGGGACTCGCTCTCCTGGCCTCAGGAAAGGCCAGTCCCCATGCGAGTTGCTCGGGGGCCTCTCGGGATTCCTCTCCCGTCAATGCCTTGGCCTAAGATCTAGTGTGGGGCCGGTGCCAGAACCTGAGGATTCCTCTCCAGTGCTGACATGGATCTTGGGGTACTTCTGGAGTCTCCCCAGGGGAGTCAGTCCTCGTCTCGAGTGGGGGCATGCACGTGCGCTTTCCTCCCCAGCTGTTGCAGCAGTGTCACGATTCCCTTCAAGTGGAACAAGGGATCTGTGGCTTTCCCTTGAGGCTTTCCCACGAGGCTTTCGCAAACGGCTGTCCCACGTGCCACCGTGGTGTGAGTCGATCCTCGGCTTGTAAGTCAAGGCAGTGCAGGGAAAACAGGTTTCCCTGGAATGGACGCAGATATTTGGGGGACTCTGGTAATGGTAGCACGACCCTGGGGTTCCTCTCGCCTTTCCTGTGGAGAGCGCCTGCTCTTGAGATGCGTCGGGAATGCCGGGAATTCTTTCCCTACCACGCAGGGAAAGGTTCCCTCCTCTCGAGCTAGGAGGCATAAACGGGGCACCTCTGAATGTGGGCGGGACTCTCGTGCTTCCTCTCGAGTGGAGACGGGTTATGTCGGGGAACTGCTTGAGTTGCAGCAAGGGTGTGAAGGACCCTTTGGAAGTTCCAGAGGTTAGGTGTGAATTGCCTCGAGACGCCTCAGAGGAAATGGGCCTCACCTCGCCTGGAGGGGAGAACCTCCTGGATGTTCTCGAGTTGTGGCAGGTGCTCTCGATATTGACGGGGACCTCAGGGACCCGCTCTGGTGGCCTCAGGAAAGGCCAGTCCCCATGCGAGTTGATCGGGGGACTCTCGGCATTCCTCTCCCGTCGATGCCGGGGCCTAAGACCTTGTGTGGAGTCAAGGCCGGAACCTGAGGATTCCTCTCCAGTGCTGACATGGATCTTGGGGTGCTTCTGGAGTCTCCCGAGGGGAGTCAGTCCTCGTCTCGAGTGGGGGCATGCACGTGCGCTTTCCTCCCGAGCTGTAGCAGCAGTGTCACGCTTCCCTTCGCGTGGATCAAGGGATCAGGGGCTTTCCCTCGAGGCTTTCCCACGAGGCTTTCCCACGAGGCTTTCCCACAGGGCTGTCCCACGTGCCACCCTGGTGTGAGTCGATCCTCGGCTTGAAAGTCGAGGCATTGCAGGGAAAACAGGTTTCCCTGGAATGGACTGAGGCATCTGGGGGACTCTGGGAATGGTGGCACGACCCTGGAGTTCCGCTCGCCTTTCCTGTAAAGAGCGCCTCCCCTTGAGACGTGCAGGAATGCCGGGAATTCTTTCCCGAGCATGAAGGGAAAGAATCCCTCCTCTCGAGCTAGGAGGCGGAAACGGGGCTCCTCTGGATGTGGGCGGGACTCTCGTGCTTCCTCTCGAGTGGAGACGGGTATGTCGGGGAACTTCTTGAGTTGCAGCAAGGGTGTGAAGAACCGTTTGGAAGTTCCAGAGGTAAGGTGTGATTAGCCTCGAGACGCCTAAGCGGAAATGGACCTCATCTCGCCTGGAGGGGAGAACCTCGTGGATTTTCGAGAGTTGCGACAGGTGCTCTCGACTTACGACGGGGACCTTAGGGACCCGCTCTTGTGAACTCAGGAAAGGCAAGTCCCCATGCGAGTTGCTCTGGGGCCTCTCGGGATTCCTCTCCCGTGGATGCCGGGGCCTAAAACCTTGTGTGGAGTCGGTGCCGGAACTTGAGGATTCTACTCCAGTGCAGACATGGATCTTTGGGGTACTTCTGGAGTCTTCCCATGGGAGTCAGTCGTCGTCTCGAGTGGGGGCATGCACGTGCGCTTTCCTCCCGAGCTGTAGCAGCAGTGTGGCGCTTCCCTTCGCGTGGATCAAGGGATCAGGGGCTTTACCTCGAGGCTTTCCCACGAGGCTTTCCCACAGGGCTGTCCAACGTGCCACCGATGTGTGAGTCGATCCTCGACTTGAAAGTAGAGGCAGTGCAGGGAAAACAGGTTTCCCTGGAATGGACTGAGACATCTGGGGGACTCTGGGAATGTGGCACGACCCTGGAGTTCCTCTCGCCTTTCCTGTGGAGAGCGACTCCTCTTGAGATGCGACGGGAACGCCGGGAATTCTTTCCCGACCACGCACGGAAAGGATCCCTCCTCTCGAGTTAGGAGTCGGAAATGGGGCTCCTCTGGATGTGGCCGGGACTCTCGTGCTTCCTCTCAAGTTTAGACGGTTATGTCGGGGAACTTCTTGAGTTGCAGCAATGGTGTGAAGGACCATTTGGAAGTTCCAGATGTTAGAAGTGTTTAGCCTCGAGACGCCTCAAGCGGAAATGGGCCTCATCTCGCCTGGAGGGGAGAAGCTCCTGGATTTTCTCGAGTTGCGTCAGGTGCTCTCGACTTACGACGGGGACCTCACGGACCCGCGCTGGTGGCCTCAGGAAAGGCCAGTCCCCATGCGAGTTGCTCGGGGGCCTCTCAGGATTCCTCTCCCGTCGATGCCGGGGCCTAAGCTCTTCTGTGGAGCCGGTGCCGGAACCTGAGGATTCCTCTCCTGTGCTGACATTGATCTTGGGGTACTTCTGGAGTCTCCCCAGGGGAGTCAGTCCTCGTCTCTAGTGGGGGCATGCACGTGCGCATTCCTCCCGAGCTGTAGCAGCAGTGTCACGCTTCCCTTCGCGTGGAATAAAGGATTTGTGGCTTTCCCTCGAGGTTTTCCCACGAGGATTTCCCACGAGGCTTTCCCACGAGGCTTTCCCACAGTGCTGTCCCACGTGCCACCGTGGTGTGAGTCGATCCTCGGCTTTAAAGTCAAGGCAGTGCAGGGAAAACAGGTTTCCCTGGAATGGACGCAGACATTTGGGGGACTCTGGGAATGGTAGCACGAACCTGGAGTTCCTCTCGCCTTTAATGTGGAGAGCGCCTGCTCTTGAGATGCAACGGGATCACCGGGAATTCTTTCCCGAACACGTAGGGAAAGGATCCCTCCTCTCGAGCTAGGAGGCGGAAACGGGGCTCCTCTGGATGTGGGCGGGACTCTCGTGCTTCCTCTCGAGTGGAGACGGGAATGTCGGGGAACTTCTTGAGTTGCAGCAAGGGTGTGAAGGACCCTTTCGAAATTCCAGAGTTTAGGTGTGATTAGCCTCGAGACGCCTCAGCGGAAATGGGCCTCATCTCGCCTGGAGGGGAGAACCTCCTGGATTTTCACGAGTTGCAGCAGGTGCTCTTAACTTACGACGGGGACCTCAGGGACCCGTTCTGGTGGCCTCAGGAAAGGCAAGTCCCCATGCGAGTTGCTCGGAGGCCTCTCGGGATTCCTCTCCCGTCAATGCCGGGGACAAAGACCTTGTGTGGAATCAGTGCCGGAACCTGATGATTCCTCTCCAGTGCAGACATGGATCTTGGGGTACTTCTGGAGTCTACCCAGGGGAGTCAGTCCTCCTCTCGAGTGGGGGCATGCACGTGCGCCTTCCTCCCGAGCTGTAGCAGCAGTGTCGCGCTTCCCTTCGCGTGGATCAAGGGATCTGTGGCTTTCCCTCGAGGCTTTCCCTTGAGGCTTGCCCACGAGGCTTTCCCACAGGGCTGTCCTACGTTGCACGATGGTGTGTGTTGATCCTCGGCTTGAAAGTCGAGGCAGTGCAGGGAAAACAGGTTTCCCTGGAATGGATGCAGACATCTGGGGGACTCTGGGAATGGTGGCACCACCCTGGAGTTCCTCTCGCCATTCCTGTGGAGAGCGCCTCCTCTTGAGATGCGACAGGAACGCCGGGAATTCTTTCCCGACCACGCAGGGAAAGGATCCCCCCTCTCGAGCTAGGGGACGGAAACGGGGCTCCTCTGGATGTGGCCGGGACTTTCGTGCTTCCTCTCGAGTGTAGACGGGAATGTCTGGGAACTTCTTGAGTGCAGCAAGGGTGTGAAGGACCCTTTGGACGTTCCAGAGGTTAGGTGTGATTAGCCTCGAGACGCCTCAGCGGAAATGGGCCTCATCTTGCCTGGAGGGGAGAACCTCCTGGATGTTCTCGAGTTGCGGCCTTTGCTCTCGACTTACGAGGGGACCTCAGGGACCCGCTCTGGTGGCCTCAGGAAAGGCCAGTCCCCATGCGAGTTGCTCGGGGGCCTCTCGGGATTCCTCTCCCCGTCGATGCCGGGGCCTAAGATCTTGTGTGGAGTAGGTGTCGGAACCTGACGATTCCTCTCCAGTGCTGACGTGGATCTGGGGGTACTTCTGAAGTCTCCCCAGTGGAGTCAGTCCTCGTCTCGAGTGGGGGCATGCACGTGCTCTTTCCTCCCCAGGTGTAGCAGCAGTGTCACGCTTCCCTTCGCATGGATCAAGGGATATGTGGCTTTCCCTCGAGGCTTTCCCACGAGGCTTTCCCACGAGGCTTTCCCACGAGGCTTTCCCACAGGGCTGTCCCACGTGCCACCGTGGTGTGAGTCGATCCTCGGCTTGAAAGTCGAGGCAGTGCAGGGAAAACAGGTTTCCCTGGAATGGACTGAGACATCTGGGGGACTCTGGAATGGTGGCACGACCCTGGAGTTCCTCTCGCCTTTCCTGTGGACAGCGCCTCCTCTTGAGATGCGACGGGAACGCAGGGAATTCTTTCCCGACCACGCAGGAAAAAGATCCCTCCTCTCGAACTTGGAGGCTGAAACGGGGCTCCTCTGGATGTGGCCGGGACTCTCGTGCTTCCTCTCGAGTGGAGACGGGTATGTTGGGGAACTTCTTGAGTTGCAGAAAGGGTGTGAAGGATCCTTTGGAATTCTAGAGGTTAGGTGTGTTTAGAGTCGAGATGCCTTAGCGGAAATGGGCCTCATCTCCCCTGGAGGGGAGAATCTCCTGGATTTTATCGAGTTGCGGTATCGTGCTCTCGCCTTACGACGGGGACTACTTGGACCCGCTCTGGTGGCCTCAGGAAAGGCCAGTCCCCATGCGAGTTGCTCGGGGGCCTCTCGGGATTCCTCTCCCGTCGATGCCAGGGCCTAAGACCTTGTGTGGAGTTGGTGCCTGCCGGGGTCCAGCCCCGGTGGATCCAGGGAATTCGAAGGGTGGACGGCTTTGGCGTGGAAAGACTTGTTTTTTTATTAATGTAAGATTAGATTAAGAAACTATAGTGTAGTAAGAAGATTAAGTGGAGGAAGAGGGCTGAATAGCTTGGTTTACGCGGAAGGCCAATAAAATTCCAGACAAGGAATTTGCACCATCTACGTTGGGCCACCGGCGCCCGCTTGAATATCTAAGGGTGCCTCGCCTTAAGCTCCCTTTCGTGCGGGTCTTAACAGCCGGGGCAAGTAAGTAGACCTGGCGAGCCTCTGCGCCCCAGATGGAGATTCAGCCTGAAGTTAAAGTAAAGAGCAGAGAGAGGGAAGGGGAGAGAAGAAGAGAGAGAGAGAGACATGGGGGGAGCCAGAGTCCCAAGAAACCAGGCCGAGAGACTAGTTCGAGAAACTGGCCCCCATCCTTTATTGTTCAGAAGGCCTTTTATACTTTTGATAAAACACGGAGATCAATGGGTAACACAAAATTATGTAGCGTTCGCAACCCAGATTCTTTCCGTATATCATTTTGTAAACAAAAAGTTCTCAGGTGATTTACATTATCTTTTGGCCAAGAGGCTTGTTAACACTTTTGGGCTCTCTTCCTTAATGAATGTTAATTTTGTTTCCCCTGAAGTGTTTTTTTTTTTTTTTAATCTGCATCTCCTTAAAGCATTAAAGTTACATCTCTATAGAACAAAGGTGCAGTGGGATATAACAAAGAAGGTACTTAACTCAAAGATTTAATGTTGCTAATACCAGGTCTACTACTTGTTTTTCTATATACCAACTATATCTAAAAATAAAGGATAGGAAAATTTGGCAGCAAGCATTGACCCAAAAAATGAAACCTTTAATTAGTCCTATTCTAAAGATTTTGACTCCTCGGAAGCTCCTACATTCCTAGGATGTTTTAAGCTTCCTGTGCCTCCTGCGGTCAGGAGGCCTCAAACAATAACATGTGCAGCTGTACGAGTCCTGCAGGCAGGCTAGAAAGTCATCGGAGGGGTTTTTGGATTGAAACACTCTTTCAAATGCAGAAGACTAAAGCCCTGATTTGACTTTTTCTAGAAAATGTCAGAAGAGTGGAAAAGCAGAGCACAAAAGCCGGCAGATTTTTGTTGGGGTACGTGCTTAGGAATTTGCAGAGGGGTCCCTGAAGTCTGAGCACGCCTTGCGTATGTCAGCTTCCTTCCTCATGACCTTGTCACGGGCAGGATTCCTCACACTGGCTCCCAGCAGGTCCCGGAACCTGAGGATTCCTCTCCAGTGCTGACATGGATATTGGGGTATTTCTGGAGTCTCCCCAGGGGAGTCAGTCCTCGTCTCGAGGGGAGGCATGCAGGTGCGCTTTCCTCCCGAGCTGTAGCAGCAGTGTGGCGCTTCCCTTCGCGTGGATCAAGGGATCTGTGGCTTTCCCTCGAGGCTTTCCCACGAGGCTTTCCCTCGAGGCTTTCCCACAGGTCTGTCCCACGTGCCACAGTGGTGAGAGTCGATCCTCGGCTTGAAAGTCGAGGCAGTGCAGGGAAAACAGGGTTCCCTGGAATGGACTGAGACATCTGGGGGTCTCTGGGAATTGTGGCACGACAATGGAGTTCCTCTCACCTTTCTTGTGGAGAGCGCCTCCTCTTGAGATGCCACGGGAACGCTGGGAATTCTTTCCCGACCACGCAGGGAAAGGATCCCTCCTCTCGAGCTAGGAGGCCGAAACGGGGCTCCTCTGTATGTGGGCGGGACTCTCGTGTTCCTCTCGAGTTGAGACAGGTATGTCGGGGAACTTGTTTAGTTGCAGCAAGTGTGTAAAGGACCCTTTCTAAGTTCCAGAGGTTAGGTGTGATTAGCCTCGAGACGCCTAAGCGGAAATGGGCCTCATTTCGCCTGCAGGGGAGAACCTCCTGGATTTTCTCGAGTTGCGGCAGGTGCTCTCGACTTACGATGGGGACCTCAGGGATCCGCTCTGGTGGCCTCAGGAAAGGCCAGTCCCCATGCGAGTTGCTCTGGGGCCTCTCGGGATTCCTCTACGGTAGATGCCGGGGCCTAAGACCTTGTGTGGAGTCGGTGCCGGAACCTGAGGATTCCTCTCCAGTTCTGAAATGGATCTTGGGGTACTTCTGGAGTCTCCCCAGGGCAGTCAGTCTTCTACTCCGAGTGGGGCCATGCACGTGCCGCTTTACTCCCGAGCTGTAGCAGCAGTGTCACGCTTCGCTTCGCGTTTATCAACGGATCTGTTGGCTTTCCCCTCGGAGGCTTTCCCAAGAGGCTTTCCCACAAAGCTTTCCCACAGGTGCTTTTCCCCCACGTGCCACCGTGGTGTGAGTCGATCCTCGGCTTGAAAGTGCGAGGCAGTGGCAGGGAAAACAGATTTCCCTGGAATGGACTGAGACCTCTGGGGGACTCTGGGAATGGAGCCTGATACTGGGAGTTCCTCTCGACTTTCCTGTGGAGAGCGCCTACTCTTGAGATGAGACGGGAATGCAAGGAATACTTTCCCGACCACGCAGGGAAAGGATCCCTCCTCTCGAGCTAGCAGGCGGAAACGGGGCCAAACTGGATATGGGCGGGACCCTTGGGTTCCTCTTGAGTGGAGACGGGTATGTCGGGGAACTTCTTGAGTTACAGCAAGGGTGTGAAGGACCCTTTGGAAGTTCCAGAGTTTAAGTGTGATTACCCCTTGTGCCCTCAGCGGAAATGGGCCTCATCTCGCCTGGATTGGAGAACCTCCTGGATTTTCTCGAGTTGTGGCAGGTGCTCTCGACTTACGATGGGGACCTCAGGATCCGCTCTGGTGGCGTCAGGAAAGGCCAGTCCCCATGCGAGTTGCTCGGGGCCTCTCGGATTCCTCTCCGTTCTATGCCGGCGCCTAAGATCTTGTGTGGAGTCGGTCCGGAACCTGAGGATTCCTCTCCAGTGCTGACATGGATCTTGGGTACTTCTGGAGACTCCCAGGGCAGTCAGTCGTCTACTCGAGTGGGGCATGCACGTGCGCTTTCCTCCCAAGCTGTAGCAGCATTGTCACGCTTCCCTCGCGGGGATCAACGGATCTGTGGCTTTCCCTCGAGGCTTTCCCACGAGGCTTTCCCATGAGGCTTTCCCACAGGGCTGTCCCACGTGCCACCGTGGTGTGAGTCGATCCTCGGCTTGAAAGTCGAGGCAGTGTAGGGACAACATTTTTCCCCTGAATGGACTGAGACATCTGGGGGACTCTGGGAAAGGTGGCACGACCCTGGAGTTCCTCTCGCCTTTCCTGTGGAGAGCGCCTCCTCTTGAGATGCGACGGGAACGCTCAGGGAATTGCTTGTCCCACACACAGGGAAGGATTCGCCCTCCTCTAAGAGCTAGCAGCGAAACGGCGGCATCGGCTCTGGAATGTGGGCGGGACTGCTCGTGCTTCCTGCTGGAAGATGGAAGACGGGTATGTTCGGGAACCTTCTTGAGTTCAGCAAGGGTGTGAAAGACCCGTTTGGAGAGTTTCAGAGTT
>NW_017190627.1:0-21919 GCF_001704415.2 Capra hircus | reverse complement strand
ATTATGTTGTTTGTCTCTGTATGCTTATTCTTTAATTCTTCTAGTCTTTGTTAATTCATTCTTGCATTTTCTCCATTTCATTTTAAATGTTTTTGATCATTTTACTATCATTATTCTGAATTCTTTTTCAGGTAATTTTCCTATTTCCTCTTCATTTATTTGGACTTCTGTGTTTCTAGTTTCTTCCTTCATTTGTGCAGTATTTCCTTGCCTTTTCATTTTTTTTTAAGTTATTGTGTTTGAGATCTCCTTTTCTATGCCTCCAGGAAAGTAGAATTTCTTTTTTGAAGAAGGTTGAATTCTCTCTTCCTTTTGGTTTTACCTTCCTAAGGATGGTCCAGTGATTTGTGTGAGTTTTGTGTAGGGTGAGATTTGTGGTGAGTTTTGTCTTTTTTTTTTTTTTTTTGGTCTGATAAGCAATGCTGAGTGAGGTGGTACTCCTGCATGCTGATGATTGGGCTTGTATTTTTGTTCTGTTTGTTGTTTACATGAGGCATACTGCACAGGTGCTACTAGTGGTTGGATGATGCTGGTTTTTGTATTCAAGAGGTTTCCTCTGTGTGAGTTCTATTTGCTATTCCCTAGGGTTAGTTCTCTGGTAGTCTAGAGTCTTGGAGTCAGTGCTCCCACTTAAAGGCTCAGGGTTTGATCTCTGATCAGGAACGAAGATTCCACAAGTGGTTTGTATGGTATTAAAGGAGAGTAAAATATTCAAAAATGATAAATCAAAGATGAACCTGAGACCAATAACAGATAAAAAATCAGGCAAAAGAGCAAAGTGAAAACAGTCCAACAAATATAAAGCATAGTAGATTGATCCAGTGAACAAAGGAAATAAAAAATTGTATTTACCAGTTAAGAACAAAACTAACTTAAGCACAAACTGGGAAACAAAACTAAAGTAGGGTGCCAAGTGGGAATAAAGCAATTAAAACAAGACTAACAAATATATTGAGAGGAAAGGAAAGAAAGAAAGAATAGATATACAAAGTAAATAGAGGTAGATGAAGAAGATTTATATACATTAAAGATTAACTGCAAGGAGAAAAAGAACAATAGGAAAGGCAAACAAAGGAATAAGTGTAGAAAATATAATAGGTTCAAAAAAATTAAAATTATAAAAAAGAGAAATGAGTAAAAATGGAAGAAGAAAGAAAAAAGGGGGAAAAAGGAGAATTCTACAGAACTGGCAAAAGCTCAATGTAGAGCAGAGGTTCATAACAACAAAGTGTGACGGAATATACACATACATATATACATCCATAAGCAAAATCAAAACAGTCCAACAAAAATTAAATACAGCCCAAAAAAAAATAAATAGATTGACCCAGTGAACAAAGTAAACCAAAAAGTATATCTATCAGAACAAAAACTAGTTAAAGCACAAACTGGAAAACAAAACTAAAGCAAGGTGCCAATTGAAGAATAAAGCAATGAAAATTAACAAATATGTTGAAAGGAAAGGAGAGAAAGAAAAGAAAGAAAGAATAGACACACAATATTAAATAGAGGTAGATAAAGGAAGATTTACATACATTAAAGATTAACTGCAAGGGGAAAAGAACAGTAGGAAAAGCAAACAAAGGAATAAATGTATAAAAAATAATACTGTTTAAAAAGTTAAAATTTTAAAAAGATTTTTTAAAAAAGAGGAAAACGCCACAGAACTGCAAAAGCCCAATGTAGAGGCAGAGGTTTATGACAACAATAAAAAATGTGACTGAGGAAAAAGAAGAAAAAAGTTCAAAAGCTTAATTGGATTTCTTACTGCCAATAAAATCAACAACTACAACTGAGGGGGGGGGAAAGGGGGAGAGAAAAAATCCAAAAGAACCTACAGAACAAGTTAAAAAATAAGAATAAAAAAAGTTTTTCTTGAGTCA
Organism: Capra hircus; assembly: GCF_001704415.2. NCBI lineage: Eukaryota > Metazoa > Chordata > Mammalia > Artiodactyla > Bovidae > Capra > Capra hircus. The sequence continues at coordinate 20,036 of NW_017190627.1, read as the reverse complement.
CTGCTGCCAGAGTCCTTTCCCGCGCTGGAATCACAGTGCACCTCACCTCGCTAGGATGCCCTCCAACACTATATTGATCTCTGGACCTGCTGTGGGGACAGCTTAGATTCTAATCTAGTCCTACTCCTGTGTTTTCTTGCCTCCAATGTCCACAGCTGTCAGAGCTAGTACGTTTTCTTTTGTGGGAGCTCTCAATGGCCTTTTATATATTCCATAGACACAGAGTCTGTTTCATTGATCACGTGGATTTCATCTGCAGCTTGTACAGCTGGTGGAAAGGTTTTGGATCTTCTTCCTTAGCTACACTGCTCTTGGGTTTCAATTGTGGTTTTTATTTCCACCTCTGCATGTGGGTCTTCCCTGCATGTGTGGTCATGCATGGGGTTTAGCTCCTGAGGCTCCCCTGAAGGGCTTGGGTTTGCCCCTGTGAGGGCCAGGTGTGGAGGTGATGCAGCTGCTTGGGTTGCCAGGGTTCTGATAGCACCGGGTACTCAGGGGGGTTGGCGGCTAGAGTAGTAGGAAATATAGTGCTCTAGAAGGGTATGGCAACCAATATTGGTCAATACACTCCAGTATTCTTACCTGGAGAACATCCCTGACAGAGAAGCCTGGCTGGCCACAGTCCACAGGGTCCCAAAGAGTCGGACAGGACTGAAGCAACCCTGCATGCATAAACACAAGACTTTTTTTTTCTTTTCTTTTTGGCCTGTGGCAGCTCTGCCCCCATGAGAGTTGAGCGTGAACATGGTGCAGCTGGTTGGCTTGCAGGGAACCCTGGCTGTGCCAAGTGTGCAGGGACACAGACTGCCTCCACCACAGGAGTTATGGCCCTATCAGTCTGTTTTCAAGCCTCTTGTAGCCGGCACTCAGAAGGCCTCTTTGGCTGGTCTTTCTCCATAGTTCCACCCATTCAGGCACTTAGAGGGCTCCCCTGCCTGGGTTTCTTCTCGTTTTTCCGCGTGTGAGGCACGTAGAGGGGCCCCTCCTAACAGAGGTTCTACTCTGTAGTTCAACGCATCAGGCACTTAAAGGAGCACTCTGAGTGGGGTCCTACCCTGTACTTCAGTGCCTCAGGTGTTTGATGGGCCAGCCTCTCTATCGTTCAGCTGCAGATGCTTGCATGTGTGGAGAGCCTATGGTGATGGCTCCACCCCCTACACATGACTCAGCAGTATCACTTTGTTTCCATGGCTGCCCTGCTTTCCTCCACAGGCATTTCCCACCACAGTCTCCTCCCTCACATCCCCTCAATCCGTCTCTCCGAAGCCAACAGCAGCCCTCGCCCTGGGGTTGCTCCACAATCCCTAAACTCCAACTCCCACTTACTGCCACTTCCAGAAGACCAGTGCTCCTGCCCAGAGTGTGTATGGCTGTGCAAGGACTGTCTGATTCTCATTCCATTTAGGCTGCCACAGATCAGCTGTTTCACTCTCAGCCTTAGATGTTTCTCCTCTGACTCAGACAGTTGCCGCCACTGTGGGGATCAGACCCCCTGCTTCAAGTTCCCCCACCTTACAAGGGCAGGTCCAGTCCTACTAACAGTCCTGTTTTTCCCCCTAGTTCCTTCATCCTACCGACTTTCGCATGGCAGTATATATTCTTTTCCAGTGGTCCCATCCACTCTCAGCTGGTGTTCTGCATGCACTTCTGTGTCTGAAGGTGTATTCCTGATGTATCTGTGGAGAGAGAAGTACTCCACGTTCACCTACTCCTCCGCCATCTTGTTCTTCAAAAGCTTCTAAGTTTAATTAAAAGCTTGTTTAATAACTTGTTTATTTTTGTTTTTCTTTTCATTACTCCTTGGAGATGGGTCAATGAGGATTTTGCTGTGATTTATGTGAGGAGTGCTCTGCCTGTATTTTGCTCTAAGAGTTTTGTGGTTTCTGGCTTCATGTTTAGATCTTTGTATAGTGTTAGGAAGTGTTTGTGTTTTCCTTTTTTTCACATGCAGCTGTCCAGTTTTCCCAAGACCACTTCTTGAAGAGGTTTCTTTTGTCCATTGTATGTTCTTACCTTCATTTTCATACAAGTTGCCCCGTAGGTATGTGGGTTATCACCGGGCTTTCTACCCTCTTCCACTGATGCATATTTTTGCATTTTGCCAATACCATACTGTCTTGATTATGGTTCCATTGTACTATAGGCTGAAATCAGGGATCCTGATGCTTCCAGCTCCATTCTTCTATCTCAGCATTGCTTTGGCTATTCAGAGTCTTTCGTGTTTCTGTGAAAATTTAAAAAAAAAAAAAATTTTTTTTCTAGTTCTGTGAAAAATCCCATTGATAACTAGCTAGGAATTCCATTGAATGTGTAGATTGCTTTGTATAGTATCATATGGTCATTTTCACAGTATTGATTCTTCCAATGCAAGAACATGATATATCACTTAATCAGTTTTGTGGTATCTTTGGTATCTTTTATCAGTGTCTTATAGTTTTCTGTACAGGTTTTTTGTCTCCTTAGGAAGGTTATTCCTAAGTATTTAATCTTTTTGTTTCAATAGTTAATGGGGTTGTCTCCTTCATTTCTCTTCTTGAATTTTTATTGTTAATGTATAAGCATGCAAAGTATTTCTGTGTATTAATCTTGTATCCTGCAACTTTATTAAATTCATTGATTAATTATAGTAATTATCTGGTGGCTACTTAAGGGTTTTCTATGTATAGTATCATGTCATCAACAGTGAGAATTTTAATCCTTCTTTCCAATCTGGATTCCTTTTTTCTTTTTCTTCTCTAATTGATGTGACTAGGATTAGCAAAATTATACTGAATAATAGTGGGGGTGAGTAGGCATCCTTTGTCTTGTCCCTGATCCTGCCAATGCAGGAGACCCAGATTCAATCCCTGGGTCGGGAAGATCCCCTGGAGGAGGGAATGGCAACCTATTCCAACATTCTTGCCTGGAGAATTCCATGGACAAAGCTACAGTCTGTAGCTGGCAGGCTACAGTCCATGGGTTTGCAAAAGAGTCAGACATGACTGAGCAACTAACACAAAGATTGTTTCTATGCCCATCCCCTGGAGAGATTTTTTTTTAATCATAAATGAGTGTTCAATTTTGTCAAAGTCTTTTTTTTGCATCTGTTGAGATGATCTTATGGTTTTTACCTTTCAGTTCCTTTATATGGTATATCACATTGATTTTCATATGCTGGAAAATCCTTGCATTTCTGGAATAAACTTCAGATGATTACGGTATGATCCTTTTAAAGTGTTGTTAGATTCTGTTTGCTAGTATTATGTTGAGGAATTTTGGCATCTATGTTCATCAGTGATATTGGCCTGTAATTTTCTTTTTTGTGTGATATTTTTGCTTAGTTTTAGTATCAGGATGATGGTGGCCTCATAAAATGACTTTGGGCATGTTCATCCTTCTGCAATTTTGGGGGAGAGTTTGAGAAGGTAGGTGTTAGTTCTACTCTAAACATTTGACAGAATTTACTTGTGAAGCCATCTGGTCCCTGGATTTCGTTTGTTGGGAGATTTATTTTATTACAGTTTCAGTGCTTGTGATTGGTCTGTTCATGATTTCTATTTCTTCCTGGTTCAGTCTTATAAGGTTATACTTTTCTAAGAGTTTGTCTATTTCTTCCATGTGGTTCACTTTATTGGCATATGGTTTCTTCCTAGTAGTCTCTTACGATCCTTTATATTTCTGTACTGTCTATTGTAACTTCTCCTTTTCCATTTCAAATTTTATTGATTTGAGTCTTTTCCATTTTTTTAATGAGTCTGTCTAATGGTTTGTCAATTTCATTTATCTTCTCAAGGAAGCAGCTTTTTAGTTTTATTGGTCTTTGCAACTGTTTCCTTCATTTTTCATGTATTTCTACCAGAGTAGAAATCTTTATAATTTCTTTCCTTCTACTAACCTTGGGTTTTTTTTTTGTTGTTGTTCTTTTTCCAGTTGATTTATGTGTAAGATTAAGTTATTTGATGTCTTTCTCATTTCTTGAGGTAGGGTTGTATTGCTGTAAAATGTCCCTCTTAGCACTGTTTTTGCTGCATCCCATAGGCTTAGGCCATAGTATTTTCATTGTCATCTGTGTCTAGGTATTGTTTTATTTCCTCTTGATTTCTTCAGTGACCTCTTAATTATTTAGAATCATGTTCCTTAGCCTCCGCGTGTTTGTGTTTTTTAAGTTTTTCCCCTGTAATTGAAATCTAATTTCATAAGATTGTGGTCAGAACAGATGCCCGTTATTTCAATTTTCTTAAATTTACCAAGGCTAGGTTTGTGACCCAAGATGTTATCTATCCTGGAGAATGTTCTGTGTGCACTAGAGAAAAAAGTGTATTCTGATGTTTTTCTATGGAATGTCCTGAAGATAACAAGTCACACCATCTAATCTAATGTGTGATTTAAGGCTTGTATTTCCATATTAAATTTCTATGTGGATGATCTGTCTATTGTTGTAAGTTGGTTTTAACATCTTTTATTATTATCGTGTTACTTTGATTTCCCCCTTTTATACTTGTTCAGTTCAGTCACTCTGTCATGTCCAACTCTTTGCAAACCCATGGACTGCATCAAGCCAGGCCTCCCTGTCCTTCACCAACTCCCGGAACTTGCTCAAACTCACGTTCATCAAGTTGATGATGCCATCCAACTATCTCTGCCTCTGTCGTCCCTTCTCTTCCTGCCTTCAATCTTTCCCAGCAAGAGAATCTCTTCAAATGAGTCAGTCCTTCACATCAGGTGGCCAAGTATTGGAGCTTTAGCTTCAGTATCAGTCCTTCCAATGAATATTCACGACTGATTTCCTTTAGGATTGACTGATTTGATCTCCTTGTAGTACAAAGAACTTGCAGGAGTCTTCTCCAACACCAGAGTTCAAAAGCATCAATTCTTTTGGTACTCAGCTTTCTTTATGGTCCAAGTCCTCACATCCATACACGACTACTGGAAAAACCATAGCTTTGACTAAACAAGCCCTTGTTGGCAAAGAAATGTCTCTGCTTTTTAATATACTGTCTAAGTTGGTCATAGTTTTTCTTCCAAGGAGCAAGTGTCTTTTAATTTCATGGCTACAGTCACCATGTGCAGTGATTTTGGAGCCCCCCCAAAATTTTTTTTAATTAAAAAAAAAGTCTCTCACTGTATCCACTGTTTCCCCATCTATTTGCCATGAAGTGATGGGACCAGATGCTATGATCTTAGTTTTCTGAATGTTGAGTTTTAAGCCAACTTTTTCACTCTCCTCTTTCACTTTCGTCGAGAGACTCTTTCGTTCTTCACTTTCTGCTATAAGAGTGGTGTCATCTGCATATCTGAGGTTATTAATATTTCTCCTGGCAATCTTGATTCCAGCTTGTGTTTCATCCAGCCCAGCGTTTCTCATGATGTACTCTGCATATAAGTTAAATAAACAGGGGTGACAATACATAGCCTTGACATACTCCTTTCCCGATTTGGAACCAGTCTATTGTTCCACGTCCAGTTCTAACTGTTGCTTCCCGACCTGCATAGATTTCTCAAGAGGCAGGTCAAGTGGTCTGGTATTCTCATCTCTTTAAGAATATTCCAGAGTTTGTTGTCGTCCACACAGTCAAAGGTTTTGGCGTAATCAATAAAGCAGAAGTAGGTGTTTTTCTGGAACTGTCTTGCTTTTTCAATGATCCAGTGAATGTTGGCAATTTGACCTCTGGTTCCTCTGCCTTTTCTAAAACCAGCTTGAACATCTGGAAGTTCACGGTTCACATACTGTTGAAGCCTGGCTTGGGAGAATTTTGAGCATTACTTTCCTAGCATGTGAGATGAGTGCAATTGTGTGGTAGTTTGAGCATTCTTTGGCATTGCCTTTCTTTGGGGATTGGAATGCAAACTGACCTTTTCCAGTCCTCTGGCCACTGCTGAGTTTTCCAAATTTGCTGGCACATTGAGTGCACCACTTTCACAGCATCATCTGTAAGGATTTGAAACAGCTCAACTGGAATTCCATCACCCTCCACTAGCTTTGTAGTGTTGCTTCCTAAGGCCCACTTGACCTCACATTCTCAGATGTCTGGCTCTAGGTTGATGATCACATCATCATGATTACCTGGGTTGTGAAGATCTTTTTGTATTGATCTTCTATGACCAGCACACAAAGCTGAAATTCTCCTTAAATTACTCCTTGAAAAATTACGCCATGAACAGTGAGACATTATTACCATGTGCTGTGCTAGTGTTAGGAACATATTCTAGACAAAGAACTTTATACCTTTCACATAAATTAACTCAAAATGAATCACAGATCTGTAGAATGCAAAACTATAAGACAGAAGAATATGTATGACAATATACATAACTTTGAGTTTGGTGATAACTTTCTAGATATAGCACCAAAGGCACAAACAATGAAAGAAGTAATTTATAAGCTATACTTCATTAAGAGAATGTGAACAGAATTAAAGGCCAGCTACACTCTGGGAGAAAATATATGCAAAAGACAAATATTTGGACAACAGACCAAAAAATGGACAGTTATCCAAAATATACAAAAAACTCTCCAAGAAGAAAACCAACAACTTGACTTTTAGAAAATGGGCTAAAGATTTCAATAGATATCTCATTCAAGAAGAGAGACAGATGACAAGTAAGCATATTAATAGATGCCCCACATCATTTGTCTTAAGAGAGTGATTACCAGCCTTTTAGGGCACCAGGGACCAGTTTCATGGAAGATAATTATCCCACCACACATTACATTTATTGTGCACTTTATTTCTATTATTATTACATTCTGATATATAATGAAATATGCAACACACCAAAATGCAGAATCATAGTGAACCTGAGCTTGTTTTCCTTCAACTAGACAGTGCCATCTAGAGGTGATTGGAGACAATGACACCCTAAGTGTGTTGCTTGTATCCAATCATAGTTCTGGTTGCTGTCGCTGCAGCAAATTCTACCTCACAAAAATGGGATGCTGGAAATGGAAGCAGGCTTTTTGGTGCTTTTGTGTCAGGATATTCCACCTTGACTTTAATCCAGAGTATATGGATATTTGAAGTTGTCTTAAACATACCTTCAAGGCCACCACCATTTGTGACCTCAAGCAGTTGATCTAGCATGAACAAAGTTGATTCACCTGACTTATCCACAAATGGGCCCATAGATCCATTTCTCCCCCAGTTTGGGGGTCTCTTGTGGTTGGGAAATAATGCTCAAACTCTTCTGAAACCTGAGATAGGTTCATGCAACAGCTGGGAGAAAGAAGGCCTTCGCTCAGTAGTCTCCCTCAAAATCTCTGCTAATGTTTCAGTCAGTTCAGTCACTCAGTTCTGTCCCACTCTTTGCGACCCCATGAACTGCCAGCACACCAGGCTTCCCTGTCCATCGCCAACTCCCGATGCTTGCTCAAACTCACGTCTATTGAGTCAATGATGCCATCCAACCATCTCATCCTCTATCGTCCCCTTCTCCTGCCTTCAATCTTTTCCAGCATCAGGGTCAAAATTTTCCAGTAAGTCAGTTCTTCACATCAGGTAACCAAAGTATTGGAGTTTCAGCTTCAGCATCAGTCCTTCAAGTGAATATTCAGGACTGATTTCCTTTAGAATCGACTGGTTGGATCTCCTTGCAGTCCAAGGGATTCTTAAGAGTCTTCTCCAACACCACTGTTCAAAAGCATCAATTCTTTGGCACTCAGCTTTCTTTATAGTCCAACTCTCACACCCATTCATGACCACTGGAAAAACCATAGCCTTGACTAGACAGACATTTGTTGGCAAAGAAATATCTCTGCTTTTTAATATGCTAAGTTAGTCATAGTTTTTCTTCCAAGGAGCAAGTGTCTTTTAATTTCATGGCTGCAGTCACCATCTGCAGTGATTTTGGAGCCCAGAACAAATAACATGTCTCACTGTTTTCATTGTTTCCCCAACTATTTGCCATGAAGTGATGGCACCAGATGCCATGATCTTTGTTTTCTAATGTTGAGTTTTAAGACAGCTTTTTCACTCTCCACTTTCACTTTCATTGAGGCTCTTTAGTTCTTCACTTTCTGCCATAAGGGTAGTGTCATCTGTGTATCTGAAGTTATTGATATTTCTCCCAGAAATCTTGATTCTAGCTTGTGCTTAATCCAGCACAGCATTTCACATGTGTACTCTTCATTTAAGTTAAATAAGCAGGGTCCATATACAGCCTTGATGTACTCTTTTCCCAATTTGGAACAAGTCTGTTGTTCTAAGTCTGGTTCTAACTGTTGCTTCTTGACCTGCATACTGATTTCTCAGGAGGCAGTTAAGGTGGTCTGATATTCCCATCTCTTGAAGAATTTTCCAGTTTGTCGTGATGTACACAGTCTAAGGCTTTTGGCGTAATCAATAAAGCAGAAGTAGATGTTTTTCTCTTCTGTTTTGATTTGAATTTCTCTAATAATATGTGTTATTGTTCAATTGCTCTTTTCATATTTATTAGCCATCTGTGTGTCTTCTTGGGAGAAATGTCTTCTGCCTGCTTTTTGGCTGGGTTGTCTGTTTTTCTAATATTGAGCTGTATGTTTTGAAGATGAATTGTTTGTCAGTTACTTCATTTGCAATTATTTTCTCCCATTCCAAGGGTTGTCTTCTCATCTTGCTTATGGTTTACTTTGCTGTGCAAAAGCTTTTAAGTTTATTTACACCTCATTCATTTTTGTTTTTATTTTTATTTATCTGGGAGTCAGAGAGATTCTTATTGTGATGTATATGAAAGAGTGTACTGCCTGGGTGTTCCTCTAAGAGCTTTATAGTTTTTGGCATTACATTTAGATCTTTAATTCATTTTGATTTTTTTGTTTGTTTGAATGTATGGTGTTAGGGAGCATTCTAAACTCATTATTTTATACCTAGCCATCCAGTTTTGCCAGCACCACTTATTGAGGAGGCTGTCTTTTCTCCATTGTATATTTTTGCCTCCTTTGTCAAAAATACGGTGTGCATAGGTATGTGAGTTTATATCTGGGTTTTCTATCTTGTTCCATTGGCCTTTATTTCTGTTTTTTGTGCCAGTACCATACTGTCTTGATGATTGTAGTTTTGTAATATAGCCTGACATCAGGGAGGTTGATGCCTCTAGTTCTGTTTTACTCTCTCAAGATTGTTTTGGCCATTTGGAGTCTTTTCATGTTTCCAAACAAACTGAAATTTTTTGTTCTAGTTCTGTGAAAAATGCCAGTGAAAATTTAATAGGAATTTCAATGAATCTGTAGATTGCTTTGGGTAGTATAATCATTTTCACAGTATTGATCTTCCAATCCAAGAACATGGTATATCTCTCCATTTGTTTCTGTCATCTTTTATTTTTTTCATCAGTTCAGTTCAGTTCAGTTCAGTTCAGTCACTCAGTTGTGTCCGACTCTTTGTGACCCCATGAATTGCAGCACGCCAGGCCTCCCTGTCCATCACCATCTCCCGGAGTTCACTCAGACTCACGTCCATCGAGTCCGTGATGCCATCCAGCCATCTCATCCTCGGTCGTCCCCTTCTCCTCCTGCCCCCAATCCCTCCCAGCATCAGAGTCTTTTCCAATGAGTCAACTCTTCACATGAGGTGGCCAAAGTACTGGAGTTTCAGCTTTAGCATCATTTCTTCCAAAGAAATCCCAGGGTTGATCTCCTTCAGAATGGACTGTTTGGATCTCCTTGCAGTATAAGGGACCCTCAAGAGTCTTCTCCAACACCACAGTTCAAAAGCATCAATTCTTCGGTGCTCAGCCTTCTTCACGGTCCAACTCTCACATCTGTACATGACCACAGGAAAAACCATAGCCTTAACTAGACAGACCTTTGTTGGCAAAGTAATGTCTCTGCTTTTGAATATACTATCTAGATTGGTCATAACTTTTCTTCCAAGGAGTAAGTGTCTTTTAATTTCATGGCTGCAATCACCATCTGCAGTGATTTTGGAGCCCAAAAAAATAAAGTCTGACACTGTTTCCACTGTTTCCCCATCTATTTCCCATGAAGTGATGGGACCAGATGCCATGATCTTCATTTTCTGAATGTTGAGCTTTAAGCCAACTTTTTCACTCTCCTCTTTCACTTTCATCAGGAGGCTTTTCAGCTCCTCTTCACTTTCTGCCATAAGGGTGGTGTCATCTGCATATCTGAGGTTATTGGTATTTCTCCTGGCAATCTTGATTCCAGGTTGTACTTCTTCCAGCCTAGCACTTCTTATGATGTACTCTGCATAGAAGTTAAATAAGCAAGGTGACAATATACAGCCTTGACGTACTCCTTTTCCTATTTGGAACCAGTCTGTTGTTCCACGTCCAGTTCTAACTATTGCTTCCTGACCTGCATACAGATTTCTCAAGATGCAGGTCAGGTGGTCTGCTATTCCCATCTCTTTCAGAATTTTCCACAGTTTATTGTGATCCATACAGTCAAAAGCTTTGGCATAGTCCATAAAGCAGAAATAGATGATTTTCTGGAACTCTCTTGCTTTTTCCATGATCCAGTAGATGTTGGCAATTTGCTCTCTGGTTCCTCTGCCTTTTCTAAAACCAGCTTGAACATCAGGGAGTTCACGGTTCACGTATTGCTGAAGTCTGGCTTGGAGAATTTTGAGCATTACTTTACTAGCATGTGAGATGCATGCAATTGTGAGGTAGTTTGAGCATTCTTTGACATTGCCTTTCTTTGAAATTGGAATGAAAACTGACCTTTTCCAGTCCTCTGGCCACTGCTGAGTTTTCCAAATTTGCTGGCATATTGAGTGCAGCACTTTCACAGCATCATCTGTAAGGATTTGAAACAACTCCACTGGAATTCCATCACCTCCACTAGCTTTGTTCGTAGTGATGCTTTATAAGGCCCACTTGACTTCACATTCCAGGATGTCTGGCTCTAGATGAGTGATCACATCATCATGATTATCTTGGTCGTGAAGATCTATTTTGTACAGTTCTTCCGTGTATTCTTGCCACCTCTTCTTAATATCTTCTGCTTCTGTTAGGTCCATACCATTTCTGTCCTTTATCAAGCCCATCTTTGCATGAAATATTCCCTTGGTATCTCTAATTTTCTTGAAGAGATCTCTAGTCTTTCCCATTCTGTTGTTTTCCTCTATTTCTTTGCATTGATCATTGAAGAAGGCATTCTTATCTCTTCTTGCTATTCTTTGGAACTCTGCATTCAGATGCTTATATCTTTCATTTTCTCCTTTGCTTTTGCCTCTCTTCTTTTCACAGGTTTATTTCTAGGTATTTTATTCTTATTGATGCAATGGTGAATGGGATTGTTTCCTTAATTTCATTTTATAATTTTTCATTATTAGTGTATAGGAATGCAAGTCATTTCTGTGTATTAATTTTATATCCTGTAACTTTACTAAATTCATGGATTAGCTCTAGCTTTTTGGTGACATGTTTATGATTCTCTATGTATAGTATCATGTCCTCTACAGTGAGTGTTTACTTCTCCTTTTCCAATCTGAATTCTCTTAATTTCTTTTTCTTCTCTGATTGCTGTGACTAGGACTTCCAAAATTATATTGAATAATAGTGATGACAGCTGGTACCCTTGTCTTATTCTTGATCTTGGAGGAAATGGCATTTATAATATTAATGGCATGGCCTACGGTTGACATCTGGTTAACAGCTGTGAAATCCTGACCATTCAAAGGTAGTATGATAAGGGCTTGTTTGTATGGCATCCTGAGGTTTTACTGTCTCTTACCTTGAATCAATGAAATTGACCAGTCTGTGAACAGGCAGGAATGACCAAATATGATGAGAAGACTCTGTGGAGTTTTAATTAGTCCAAAAACAACAAATGACAACCAAAATAAGTGATAACAAAACTTTACATGGGGTAATAATTTGGTTGGGGAGAACGAAAAATAAAATGATCTTTCAGTTCATTTCAGTCGCTCAGTCGTGTCCGACTCTTTGCAACCCCATGAATCGCAGCACGCCAGGCCTCCCTGTCCATCACCATCTTCCAGAGTTCACTCAGACTCACGTCCATCGAGTCCGTGATGCCATCCAGCCAGCTCATCCTCTGTCATCCCCTTCTCTTCCTGCCCCCAGCCCTCCCAGCACCAGAGTCTTTTCCAATGAGTCAACTCTTCGCATGAGGTGGCCAAAGTACTGGAGTTTCAGCTATAGCATCATTCCTTCCAAAGAAATCCCAGGGCTGATCTCCTTCAGAATGGACTGGTTGGATCTCCTTGCAGTCCAAGGGACTCTCAAGAGTCTTCTCCAACACCACAGTTCAAAAACATCAGTTTGATTAAAATCTACACCAGTTAGCCACATATCGATCTAAAATAATGATCAGTGGAAGAAGCTGCCACCTAGAGTTTATATCAGTAAAAGAGTTCAATCCCACCTAGAGTTTATATCAGTAAAAGAGTTTATGACCTTGAAGTTAAATCAGGACTTCTCAGTGGTACAGCCACTATTAATGGTTTAGTTGTACAGCAGTTAGAGTTCAGCATGATTCAAGTTCAGACCAAAGCAATGCAGATCAATTTCTATCAATTCTACATTTCTTCTAGTAGGAAAAGGCAAGAGAAATATGACCTCCTTTACAAAAGTGCCTTCAACCTAACAATGTTATAATGTATAATCTTAATCTAACTAATTTTTATAATGTCCTGCCAAAGAACAGGGTTTGTTGTAGTGGCAGAGACCAGTAACTGCATGAAATTTAAACCTTTATTACCAGAAGGTCAATTCTTCTCCCTAACAGAATGTCCATAGCCAATATTCTTCCATTTTGTCCATATTGTCACAGCATTCCTTAGACTAATTGACCCAAAGTGTTAGGTTATATCCAATTCTTTAAAGGACCTGATGTTACAACATATCCCTTATGAGATCAAACTATTCAGTAAAAACCTCTACAACCACTATCATCCATGTCTGTATTCACTGTGCCAACCCTAACTTTCACTCTAGCCCTAATGATATGACTCAATACTGTATCCCATACCACATGCATTTATTAACATAAACCTAGGCATAGTATTTACATTTGATATATTTAGTTGGCTGGGATTCAAATTTAAGATATTTTTTAAATGTTTCAAATTTTTTAAGTTAATTTAAAGTTGGGAATATCAAATATTTTGCAATAAAAAATGAAATATAACAAAAAAATTCTCGTGTTTCAGAGATAAATCCCACCCAATACTGGTATATGGTCCTTTTTAAGTGATGTTGAATTCAGTTTTCTCGTATTTTGTTGAAGATTTTTGAATTGCTATTCAGTGATATGCGCATGTAGCTTTCTTCTAGTGCCTTTGTATGGCTCTAGCATTAGTATGATGGCAGTCTCATAAAATGATTTTAGAAGTGTTTCTGCTATTTCAATTTTTTGGAAGAGTTTGAGAATGATTGGTCTTAATTCTAAACAAAATGATCATGTGGATCACAGCTTTGTGTAACTTAATGAAACTATGAACCGTGACATGTAGGGCCACCCAAGATGGATGGGTCAAGGTGGAGAGATCTGACAAAACATGGTCGGTTGAAGAATGGAATGGCAAACCACTTCAGCATTCTTGTCTTGAAACCCCATGAACAGTATGAAAAGGCAAAAAGACATGACACTGAAAAATGAACCCCCAGGTCAATAGGTGCCAATATGCTACTGGAGAAGAGTGGAGAAATCGCTCCAGAAGGAATAAAGAGGCTGAGCCAAAGCAAAAATGCTGCCCAGTTGAGGATGAGTCTTGTGGTGAAAGTAAAACTCAAAGCTGTAAAGAACAATATCGCTTAGGAACCTGGAATGTTAGATCCATGAATCAAGGTGAATTGGAAGTGGTCAAACAGGAGACGATGGCAAGAATGAACATCGATGTTTTAGGAATCAGTGAACTAAAATGGATGGGAATGGGCGAATTTAATTCAGATGATCATTGGTGTAAAGCCAAGTGGACCTTCAGAAGCGTCGCTATGAACAAAGCTAGTGGGAGGTGATGGAATTCCACCTCAGCTATTTGAAAACCTTGAAGATAGTGCTGTTAAAGTGCTTCACTCAATATGTGAGAAAATAAATTTAATCTTATAGTACTGTGTGGATCACAACAAACTGTGGAAAATTCCTAAAGGGATGAGAATACCAGACCACCTTTCCTGCCTCCTGTAAAACGTGTATATAGGTCAAGAAGTAATAATTTGAGCAAGCTCTAGGAGATAGTGAAAGACTGCAGGCTGGTGTGCTGCAGCCCATGGAGACAAAGAGAGTCAGACACATCTGAGCCACTGAACAACAACAAGTATGTACCATGGAGATTCCTTAAAAATCTAACAGTAAAGTTAATATATTTTCCTGCAATACAATCCTGGACAGAGATTCAGAGAATACATGAAAAGATACATGCACCCCAATGTCCTTTGCAACAAGCAACTTGAATGGTCCATTGACAGCCTGAACGGATAAAGAAGATGTGATATATAATGGAATGTTACCAGCCATAAAAAAGAAAGAAATAATGCCATTTGCAGCAATATGAATGGGTGTAGGTTATCACATAGAGTGAAATAAGTCAGATGTAGAAAGACAAATACTATAAATCACTTATATGTGGTATCTAAAATAGTGATACACATAAACTTATTTACAAAACTGAAATAGACTCTCAGACATGGAAACCAAATATGGTTAACAAAGGGGATAAAGGGCATGGGGAGACACATAAATTAGGAGCTGAGATTAACATATACACAGCACCATACATAAAATAGATAACCAACAGGGACCTACTGTATAGCACAGGAAATTATTTAATATTCTTGTAGGAAACTTTATTATTTTAAATGAAGACTAAGTATTTTTTTTAATTGATGTGCTGTTGATTTAATGGTATGTTAGTTTCTGGAGTACAGCAAAGTGATTAAGTATACATATATATATTCTTTTTCATTATGTTTTATTACAAGATATTAAATATTGTCCCCTGTACTACACAATAGGACTTGTTCTTTATGCATTCGATATATATACTTTGAATCTGCTACTCCCAAACTCCCCATCCACTCTCTGTCAACATCCCATCCTGCTTGGCAACCACAAGTTTGTTGTCTTGTGAATCTGTTTCATAAATAAGTTCGTTTTGTTCCATATTTTAGGTTCCACATGTAAGTGACATTATATGGTATTTCATTTCTCTTTCTGACTTACTTTGCTTATTGTGATAATCTCTAGGTTCATCCATGTTGCTGCAAATGCCATTACTTTGTTCTTTTTTATGGTTGTATATCTGTACCACATTGTCTTTATCCATTCATTTGCTGATGGACATTTAGGTTGCTTCCATGTCTTGGCTATTATAAACACTGCTGCTATGAACATAGGACATATATCTTTTTGAATTATACTCCTGTCTGGATACATGTACTGCAGTAGGAATGCTGGATCATATGGCAATGCTATTTTTGTTTTTAAACTCATTTTTATTTATATGCTTTGGGCTGAGCTGTGCAGCATGCAGGATCTTTTCCCCAACCAGAGATCAAACCCATGCCCCCTGGCAATGGAGGCATTTCAATAACTTTGAATGGAAATGTCAGAAAAAGAATTTGTGTAAACTCTACATTGAGATTCTGAGGACTGAGAATCTTTTTACCGTGATAGGACTCTTCCAAAGTGGGATTGTGATGGAGACACAGCTCTGTGCTTTAACTGACACAAGAATCAAAGAGTTGTGTATTAATGCATGATTATATGGCATGTAAATTATACCTCAAGAAATCACCTGCATAAAAAAGAGTATATTTCTTTAGCACATATCTACTAAATAGTGCTACTCCCAACTATTCTTTACCCAGGGGAAATAAAAACATATTTTGGGAAAAAAGATACGTGCATAAATATGCAAAAAACTATTAACAGTTCTCCACATTTCAGCTAGCCCAAACATCTATTATTAAGATAATAGATGAGGATTTTGTGATATACTTTTACAAGGAAAAGTTATTCAGCCCTAAAAACAGAAAGAACAGCTTTCTCAAATAAAACTATGTGACTCTTAAAAAAAAAAACAACCTTACTTGAAGCAAAAGACACAAACATCAAAGTGTACACTGTGATTTATTTTGTGTTTGTTAAGTTCAAACTACTGCCAAACTGATCGATGTTTGGAAAAACTGAACTGAGACAGCATGGCCTTAAAGTGGATGTATTTCAACTGAAATGTGACAGAGAGGTCTTTTCTGTTCCAGTGGATATGACTGATATTTATGTTGATACATTGAACTTTTAGATACTGTAGAAATTATAAATTTTAAAGATTTGTGAAGCTATAAAGACTGACACATTTCACTATATTGCCATTATATATTGATATAAGCACTGTAAGAAAGAGGTAAACAAAAATTACCATTAGAAAATAACAAAATCACATTTTATTAACAAATCTTCCCTGTGACACCTACTTCCCCTAAATACTGTCCATTCCAGGATGCTGGTTGCTGGTTGGGTTCCAGGTGGAATGTTGGGTTTGCTGTGGCTGGTGGTCCCATGGTAACTGGGCACCATGGTGAGTGTCATGGGAGGGGCTGCCATCCTCCATGAAGCCTGCTTTGGGCTGATCCTTGGGAAGCTGAGTGAGATGGTGATGTTGCTGCTGCCAAACGGCCAGAGTTCACAATTCACTTTCCAGAGCCTCCAGTGGGAGACAGTGGTGTATCTGCCTTGTCGTCAGCTTATTGGTGGGTTTCTTATTTACATTCAGACTTGTTCAGTCTGTTAGAAGTCGACTGAATGTAAGACATGAAAAGCAGCTAGCAAAAACACTGGCTGCACAGATTGATGAGAAATGTCAACTCATTGACAAGTACTGTGCTGCCCAAAAATGAGTATGCAGAGATGGAGACATCGTTAGAGAATGCCAAGCCTAGAGAGTGAGTCAATAAATGTATTCAGTCTTTGCTGATGGTTACAGAAAATTGAGAAGGGTCAACTTGATTTTGAGACAGGAACTCAATTCTCTGGTTCAAGAACTGATCAAGAGAGATTGATGCAGTCTAAACAAGAAAGGAGATGGAGGAGATGCTAAAAATCCTCAAGTCCCTGGAAGTGGTAATGAGAACCACCAGAGCCCAAGGCCTTTTCCAAACCAGCCAGGAGGCCAAGCACCAAGCCCTGATGGTCTCTTCCCTAGGAGTGGGCCTGAGTATCAACTGTGCTGTTCCCTACCCTCCCTCTCAGGCCTCCCAACATGCCGGGCTGCATTCACCAACCTCCATCACATTCCACAGGAGCTACACTCAGACCAGTGGATCCATGAGAGCCTCCTTAGGCTGCAGTTCCTCAAACTTTATATGCTGAGCACAGTGGTGAGCTCCTCCATGGTTAACTTCTTTCATCTAAATATATTGGAATTCCTAGGACGTGCCAAAATATGTGGGACTTTCTCCATTTACAGAATGCTTGGATTATCTCTTATTATAGTGAAATAAAAGTACTTTATAGACTAATCTTTTACTCAGTTTGAATCTTCATTAAGTCACAATTCTTGATAGTTTTGCTTATCTATATCAATCTTATAAGATATATATAATATATATAATAATTTCTGTGTAAATATTGTACTATAATGTGAAAATACATATAGCTCATCAATATTGACTTTTAGCTGGCAATATCAATACTTATAGAGCTAAATTCCCAACAGTTATAAGCTTAATTCAAAGGACCTTGTCTGCCTTTTTGTTATTAAAAAGTGATAATCCCTCTTTGAGAGGCTCTTACATAGGTCACATAGAAATAAATTTCTATCACTTAATATTTATATTTCAATTTAACAATGGCTACATTTGAAAAATTAGATGGAGATTGTTTCCTTTCATTGCAAGAGTGTTAGTATGAGTTTTTTTGAACAAGAAGAAATCCAGCTGGACAATCTATGGGAATTGCCAGTTGCTACTCCTCATCCTTCACTCCCATCATGCACTTATGTCTCATTAGAAAGCTAGGGAATCCTCAAGGGTTTTTTCCTCACATAATTAAGTCCAAGCTCCATAATTAGCATCTTTATTCACAAATGATGTCCTCTCATTAGACAGATGCCAGGAGCCAGCACGGGAGATCCCACCCATGGCAAAGGTCATGTGGAAGAGGCCTGACAGGCAAGGCAGATCAAGACTCAAGGGGTCCCTTAGATCTGCTCGAGCATCTACCCCAAAACCAAAATCTGTCTGTTATACTACTCTCTTCTGACATTAACAGGGGCTATCCCTGACCACCTTTCTCTGGAAAATTAACTTAGAGCTCCAGTTAATAGTCTCCTGCAAATAAAAGGAGTGTCTCAGCTCAAACCTCTCTGCTGGCAGTCTAGCTTGTGTGACAGGATTATCCACACTCTTGCTACTACATGGTTGTTTATAACTTCTAAACCATAAACAGCACAGAGAGTTTGGAGTATTTTGAAAGTCTTAGTTAGCATAGGGCTTTTCTAAAGATAAAAATCATGTTGGTGAAGGTTTTGCTTGAGTTAATGATTGCTGCCAAGCCTCCATATCCTCAGGCACCTGGGAGTATGTTAATCAATGTAATTGAAATGTAGAAAAAGAAATATCGTAGTTTTGATGTTAGCAATACTAGACTTTTGAGTTAATAAATTTTCTCTTTGTTATAAATCACTGTACTCCTCTTTCTTTGTTATAAATCATTGTATCCTTGCTATGCAAGAATGTAACTTTATCACTATCTTAAGACTAAGCAGATCCTAAGGGAAAACAAGTTTTCTGATTGACTAAGTTTTATCAATAGAAAGAAAGCTGGGGCCATAAAATGTTAATCGGTCTCCAGACCAGAAGATATTGTAAACAAATGTAAGACCCTTGTAAGAACAAAGGTATGCAAAGAACACTCTGTCTTTACATAAGGTCAGAGCAGCTGACCCTGTGTGACTCTGCTTCTTACATTTATCTCTATGTACAACTTAAAGTATAAAAGCTTCCCTGAAAAATAAAGAGACGGACCAGGACCAGGACAAGTTCCACGAAAGCCTGGTTCTCCTGTGTCGTCTTTTCTTTCTTACTCTCCTTTTCAGGCTAATTCCCATCTGGAGCACAGAGATCTGCCGTGTTTTACTTATTTGCCTGGCCTTCTAAGACCTGAACGGGAAGCCACCCTGCGTCTTCACTTCTTCGGGAGACCAGGAGGGCGCCTATGGCCTAAGTAAATGGTGCAAGTCTCTTGTCTCAAGACTTTATTGACTTTCTGTGTAAACCAAGGACTATAAGCCTCTTTCTCTCCTTTATTCTCTTAACTCCAAGTTCTTTCTTATCTCTCTCTACATCTGTATATCTCTCTCGCCTCACCGTCCACACTTCGGATACCCTGGATCCAACCAGGGCTGGACCCAGGAGACAATGAGCACAAACTGGTTTTTATCATGGTGTAAGGAAAGCAACACATAACATTTTTGTAATTAGAGGGAATCACATGAGTAAATGACAGAGCATCAAGATATGATAATGGTAATTCCTTACAATTGATTGGAAAAAGTGTGCTTGGATTGGAGCAGATTAATAAAAACCATAAAGAAAGTCCATGTCTTTTTACTGGTGGTAAGGTCTGAAGAGAAAGATTTTAGATGTGAAAATTAAACTGAAGATATAGTTTATGTTTGAAAGGTTGTTGTTGACTCACACAAAGATGCCGGGATTCTTGGCCCCTGGAAGAGAAGAATTCAATCCAGGGCCAGAGACGAGGCTTGATCGCTCAGAGCTTTTGTGTAATAAAGTTTTTATTAAAGTATAAAGGAGATAAAGAAAGCTTCTGACATAGGCATCAGAAGGGGGCTGAAAGAGTGCCCCCTCTGCTAGTCTTCAGCTGGGTGTTATATAGTCACTAGCAGTCTGTTAATGAAAGAAAGGAATGTCTTAAAACTCAGAATGGCACCAGGCCCTCACCCATAAGATGTATTTGGGATAATCTTGGCACCAAATAGTTCATCCTGGGCCATAAAATGATTAGCTTGAATTTGAAGAAGGGCAGATCACCATACAAATAGTTTTATTTACATAGATTAGAAGAACAATATCTGAGTATAACATACTGGTTTGTCAAGTAGGTTCTGAGCCAAGAGGGGGAACCAACTTGA
>NW_017190626.1:0-11197 GCF_001704415.2 Capra hircus | reverse complement strand
TCCATCAAGGGGACGTGACATGCTTCTACACCATGGGAGAAAGGGCACAGGTCATGCCCCCAACTTCGAGACGAGGCCCGACTCCCTTTGTGGAGACTCCAGAAGTACCCCAAAAATCCATGTCCACTGGAGAGGAAATCCTCAGATTCGGCCCCGACTCACACAAGGTCATAGGCCCCATCGATGGGGAGGAATCGACGAAGAGCCGCCACTAGCAACACGACGATAACTGGCTTTCCTGCGGCCGCCAGAAGGCGGTCCTAATCCCCTGGTTCGTATCGGAGAGGCACCCTGCTTGAAACTTCCGAGGAAACGACCTTACTACCCAGGCATGCCCTTGCCTCGCATCCCATGCAGCAGAAGCTGATCCGCGACCGGACATAACCGCGTCGTCCACGTCGGAGAGAGAGCACGGCGAGGGGGGCTCCTGAGACATGTCACCCGCCCCAACTCTAGTCAATACGAGGGAGGTCCCCGTTCACCCGGTGCCCTCAACTCAAGAAAGTATCCCCCGAGACGAGAAGGCGATACTACCGTTTCCTCTGCGTACTCGGTCAGAAGAATAGATAGAGTGTATATATCCTGGGGCAGTATCTCTCACACAGTTTCATTTCAATTGAGGTCTGGCCCGCCTCTCACTGGACAGAGTAGATATGTGGATTCCTCCTCCCAACGGTTCGGTCCAACTGGATATTCGCAGAGACTTCTACAAGATTATATCCCAAAGGTCCATTCCAGAGGAAACTCTGTCTTTCCCTATGCCCAGCTTGATGCCTCGTATCTCTTCCTATTTCCAGTCCTGGAGATCGATCTGTCTATCCATCTGTCCCATCTGCTCTAACTGTTGTCTTCCTGAGCTTTGCGATCTCGTCAAGACAGCGCCTGGTTTGATCAGCCTTGTGTGTATGCCCTCTCTGTCGTGGGAAAATCCCGTAGCATAGGAAACAACCAGCTCAGAAAGAAGGCCACCTAGATTCCGCATGTGACCTCCAGCAGCAAGAAGTGTGTAGAGTCCATATTGGCAACACCTGATCACTGCGTAGACAGAGCTTGCCATGAAAGTCTGTGCTCGGAGAAGGAAATGCGCTCCTGTGCATTGTTTCCCCACATCGTCGGTGCCCGAACTGGACTTTCTCCCCTTGTGTGAGCACTCCATGTATAACTTCCCTGTGACCAGCTTCCAATGTCAGCACTGGAGAGGGAAATACCTCATGTGGATACCGAGCATCCCGCCCTCCATTAAGCTAAGAATTTACTTATCTATACCGTCCCGGGGCGATCGTACGGGAGAGGAATCCCAATGGGCGCCATCCGCCTACTAAATCGGACACCATTGGGAACTGGCCATACTCCTGGAGGGTCCACCGAGCGGTCCCTGAAGTCTCCCGTCGAGAAGTCGATGAAGCATATCTGCCCTGAGCCTGCGAGGCAAACCTCCAGCGAGGCTGTCTACCAGTCTCCCAGCTATGGATGAGGCCCTGATTTGTAACCGCTGTAGCTCCTTCAGGACTCGAGGTCTATTTGCTTTCTGTTCCACCTTATACCTCTACGGATGGTCCAAACGCTGGTTCCGTGTCGTATTCACCTTCTTACTGGCCGAACTCAGATTAGTAAGAGCTTCTTCCTCGACATACTGTTATTAAACGCGGCTACAAAGACAGAGGCCATTGTCGGAATTACCCGTTCCACTTAATACTGGTTGGAAAAACCCCAAGTCTGAGGGAGGTATCACTGGAAGAAGATTCAGCGCCGCTTCCATCCTTATCTTTATCTCCAGATCGTGTATGTCTCCGTTTCCGGGCTACAAGCCCTTCTGCTCACGCTCGGAGCGAGAGAGGACCGGTTATCCCTCTGTAAAGTCTCTGCCTACAAGTCGGGGATAGAGATCATTCGCGCAGTTCCCGTTCGACATTTCACACTGCATCCCTGAACGTGCAGGCCCTATCCAGCTGAGAAAAAGACGTTTCTTGAGGGAAAACTGTCCCATTAACGCTACTGTGCACAGTCAAGAGTTCCTCGGCTCCACACCGGCGCGCAGCAATGTCTCAGTCACAGGGAGCGGCACTCACAGGGAACATATCCCCTCCGGTGGTTAAGGCAGCCGCACCTCCGTACAAATTCTCAAGTCGTATTTCGCCCTCCCCTACACTACGCTCGGTTATAGGGACGTGAGGTCTATGGATGCGAGCCCTGGTGAGGATTTCAGCCTACGTGGCATACTTGGCCTCGTCGTGATATCCTCGAGCGAAGAGCCAACACGATCCATTTGATCGATCAGCGGAACCAGGAGAAAACCCGTCTACTGGGTACCAGCTCTGGCCGGGATACTATACCTGCGAGGTGCCCACTCGGAGGACGAGGGGACTGACTCCCCTGGGGGATGGGGGATCCACAGGAGCGGTCCGGCAGCCAACCGCTACTCCCCAAACGAATTCCAATTAGTACGCACTCTCTTGGGTGTAGGAATCCTTCAGTTCCTACCTCTGAACTGGATGCTTTGTGGGCTCGCAAACGTACTCCGACAACGCGGCCGGTTCTTCTCCTGCCCGCCCTAATGGAGCGCGTCACTTCGTTGAATGGGAGAGATGAAGAGCACCGCGGCCACCAACGGACCTTCTGGTAGCAACCCTCCCGCCCTCGCCCCCCGGACTTGCCTTTCTCTGACGGTCACCAGAGCGGCTCCAGCAGTACCCAAGACAGTCGCGTCACAAGTCAGTACGAGCATTCTGCATTCCTGCCGCCAATCACCGTCTCTTCATAGCATAGGTAACCGCTAAAATGCGCCTATGAGGCCTCGGCATTCCCTGCGCGAGGCGCCTGAAGGACGCGCGGTTTCAATCGCGCGTGCGAAGCTGCGAATGGCTCTCTCGAGTGTTCCTCAATGCAACACTTGACCTCCCGGGAGACTATCCAAACGCAGGACGGTTCCATATCTCTCCTCCTTTGCAACGTGCGCAGAAGTCTCCGACTGAAACCAGGCTTGCTAAACACACAAACTGGGTGCTGAGCATCTCTCCTTTGCCGACTCAAGAGAACAACGAGAGGTCGCCGTGGGCACGTCCAGAAGGAACTCCGTTTCCGGCGTCAGGTAAACTGAGACGGAATTCCTTTCCTCATGCGATCATCTGGGTTCGCGGACCATTACTGATTCTCCGCGGCCGCATTCTGCCGAAAAATCGTATTCCTCATGGAGAGAGTTTCCGCATACACAAAAGGGGACAAATGTGCATGAGGAGAGCCCCCCGGAGTCGTTCCACCTTCCAGGGGGTCTTCCCCCCACAGTGACTCACTCAGAATGCCGATGCCTACCACGGAACCCTTGCCTCACAGTTCCGTGCCTCATACTCTCTTTGAACGTTCGATGCGCGGAGCCGAGGGTCAGGGTCCATTCGGCTCTACTTGAGCCACCCGCGCTGTCACGTGCGGAAACGCCCTGTCGCATAGACGCTCGCTAGGAATAGTCTCCGAGCGGAAGGGCCAGCAGGACCCCTTATGGTCCACCTAAGCGACCCGCGGTCGACACATCCTGTACCTTACTGCCGTATGGGAGGATTAAGCCTGTACGCTCATAGATAGGGTGCCCAGCTCCACTCTAGGACTGCGGCTCGCTTGCATTTCCCCGGAAGCCAAGGGGCAGAGCCCTCTCCTCTCGCGGAGACCTCCTTGGATAGTTCTCTCCCCAAAATCCATGTCAGCAGCTCTTTGAGCGAATCCTCAGTTCGGGCCCCGTTACTGGGCTCTAACACTTGAGAAGCCCCAGCCAGTTGTCATCAGGCCCCGGCACCTCGGCCCCCTGCAGACAATGCGTACCGAATCTACAGGCCGCCACGCCTCGACGAACATGTCTCGATGTAGGAAATAGCTGGCTCTTCTCATAGCGGGCCAGAAATCCGCCAGGGCGAGTCATGAAGTCTGATCCTGAACCTTGCCGGGCTTGAGAGGCCTGGAAGCTGAGTTGAGTACAGCCTCGAGAGCACAACCTCTGGCTAGCAACATCGGGATACAAATGTAGATCAGAGCGCCATCTCGCTTCTCACGGCCTGTATCGGAAGGCCGCGAATTGCGCGCTATGCCGCCATCTCGCTCGCCATCGACGATGGTAACCTCATGTAACTCCCACAGATTGGGCCTTACACCCTTGCTGCAAAACTCAAAAGTTCCCCGGAATATACCCGTTCCTCTTCACGTTGCTGCACATAATGGTGCGTGCATCTGCATAATCTAAGTTGATTGATATTTTTACCGGCGCCAATCTTGATTCCCAGCTGTATGTAATCGTTCCCACCCAGCATTGTTTCATGATGTACTCTGCACTAGAAGTGGTAAATAAACAGGTGACAAATATACAGCCTTTGACATTACTCCCTTTTCCTTTTTGCGAACCAGTCTGTTGTTCCATGTCGCTGCTCTAAACTGTGGCTCCTGACCTTCATCCAGTTTTCGTCAAGAGGCACGGTTAGTGGTCTGGGTATTCCCATCTACTTTCCGAGAAGTGTGTAGCTAAAAACACAGCTAAAAGGACCTTTCCGAATGTGCAGGCCAAGGAATTGTGGTTTCCAGTCATTGAGCCACACCTGTCACGAGCACAAAAATTCATATCTGTTCCTCGAAGGGGGCGAGATGATATCTTTTTTATACAAAACTTAGCTTACCTGATTATTACCTTACCTAATTGTTCCATCTGCTGTTTTGAAAATCACCACCCCTTACTTGTCAAATCTGGCTAACACCCTGCCTCACTGTGGGGAGCGGGTCTCCATTAGAAAATTTCATAAGGGACACAACTGTGGGGAAACGCTTGCCGGTTTTAACCCGTAATATGAGTAAATCTGCTGCCGGAAGCAAGGGCCAATCACGTACAGTCAGTCTCTATGATCCATTTTGAAAGTTCTCTTCAAGAGTTTGGTTGTTTCTTCTCCACCTTCCAGAAACACTTGGGCCTATGATTCTGTATTTTAAATTTCCACTGATATTAGGAGTTCACGATACCTGTAATTA
This sequence comes from Capra hircus, assembly GCF_001704415.2. Classification (NCBI taxonomy): domain Eukaryota; kingdom Metazoa; phylum Chordata; class Mammalia; order Artiodactyla; family Bovidae; genus Capra; species Capra hircus. The sequence goes on along the minus strand of NW_017190626.1, from coordinate 6,199 downwards.
ACGCGGCTACAAGACAGCGGCATTTGTCGGACTTCTGACCAAGGGATCTGTGGCTTTCCCTCGAGTCTTTCCCACGAGGCTTTCCACAGGGCTGTCCCACGTGTACGGTGGTGTGAGTCGATCCTCGCATGAAAGCCAAGGCAGTGCAGGGAAAACAGGTTCCTGTGGAACGGACTGAGATATCTGGGGAGACTTGGAATGGTGGCACGACCCTGCATTTCCTCTTCCTTTCCTTTGGAGAGCGCCTCCTCTTGAGATGCGATGGAATGCCGGAATTCTTTCCCGACCAAGCAGGGAAAGGATCCGTCCTCTCGAGTTATGAGCGGAAACGGAGCTCCTCTGGACGTGGCGGGACCCTCGTGCTTCCTCTTGAGTGGAAACGGGTATGTCGGGGAACTTCTTGAGTTGGCAGCATGGCTGTGAAAGACTCTTTGGAAGTTCCAGAGGTCAAGTGTGATTAGCCTCGAGACACCTCAGTGGAAACGGGCCTCATCTCGCCTGCAGGGGAGAGCCTCCTGGATTTTACCGAGTTGCGGCAGGTGCTCTTGACTTACGACGGGGACTTCATGGACCCGCTCTGGTGACCTCAGGAAAGGCAGTCCCCATGCGAGTTGCTAGAGGGCCTGTCGCTGTTCCTCTCCCATCGATGCCAGGGCCTAAGACCTTGTGTGGAGTCGGGGCTGGAACCTGAGGATTCCTCTCCAGGGCTGACATGCATCTTGGGTACTTCTGGATTCTCCCCAGGGGGTCAGTCCTCGTCTCGAGTGGGGGCATGCACGTGCGCTTTCCTCCCAAGCTGTAGCAGCAGTGTCACGCTTCCCTTCGCGGGATCAAGGGATCTGTGGCTTTCCTCGAGGCTTTCAAAGGCTTTGGCCACGAGGCTTTCCACAGGCTGTCCCACGTGCCACCGTAGTGTAGTCGATCTCGCTTGAAATTCGAGGCAGTGCAGGGAAAACAGGTTTCCCTGGAATGGACTGAGACATCTGGGGGACTCTTGAATGGTGCAAGACCTTGGAGTTCCTCTCGCCTTTCCTGTGGAGAGCGCCTCCCTCTTGAGATGCGACGGGAACGCCGGAATTCTTTCCCGACCAGCAGGGAAAGGATCCCTCCTCTCGAGCTAGTAGGCGGAAACGGGGCTCCACTGGATTTGGGGCGGGACTCTCGTGCTCCTCTCGAGTGGAGACGGGTATGTCGAGGAACTTCTTGAGTTGCAGTAAGGGTGTGAAGGACCCTTTGGAAGTTCCAGAGGATAGGTGTGATTAGCCTCGAGACTCCTCAGCGGAAATGGGCCTCATCTCGCCTGGAGGGAGAACCTCCTGGATTTTCTCGAGTTGTGGGCAGGTGCTCTCGACTTCCGACGGGGACCTCAGGGACCCGCTCTGGTGGCCTCAGGAAAGGCCAGTCCCCATGCGAGAAGCGTGGGGCCTCTTGGATTCCTCTCCCGTCGATGCCGGGTCTAAGACCTTGTTTTGGAGTGGTGCCGGAACCTGAGGATTCCTCTCCAGTGCTGACATGGATCTTGGGGATTTCTGGAGTCTCCCCAGGGGAGAAAGTCCTCGTCTCGAGTGGGGCATGCACGTGCGCTTTCCTCCCGAGCTGTAGCAGCTTGTCACGCTTCCCTTTGCGTGGATCAAGGGATCTGTGGCTTTCCTTCGAGGCTTTCCCATGAGGCTTTCCCACCAGGCTTTCCCAGGCTTTCCCACAGGCTGTCCCACGTGCCACCGTGATGTGAGTCGATCCTCGGCTTGAAAGTCGAGGCAGTGCAGGGAAAACAGGTTTCCCTGGAATGGACTGAGAAATCTGGAAGGCTCTGGGAATGGTGGCACGACCCTGGAGTTCCTCTATCCTTTCCAGTGGAGAGCGCCTCCTCTTGAGATGCGACGGGAACCCCAGGAATTCTTTCCCGACCATGCAGGGAAAGATCCCTTCTCTCGAGCTATGAGGCGGAAACGGGGCTCCTCTAGATGTGGGCGGGACTCCGTGCTTCCTCTCGAGTGGAGACGGGTATGTCGGGGAACTTCTTGTGTTGCAGCAAAGGATGTGAAGGTCGTTTTGGAAGTTCCAGAGTTTAGGTGTGATTAGCCTGGGGACGCCTCAGGGAAATGGGCCTCTTCTCGCCTGGAGGGGAGAACCTCCTGGAATTTCTCGAGTTGGTGCAGGTGCTCTCGACTTATGACCGGGATCTCAGGGACCCGCTCTGATATCCTCAAGAAAGGCCAGTCCCCATGCTAGTTACTCGGGGCCTCTCGGGATTCCTCTCCCGTCGATGCCGGGGCCTAAGACCTTGTTTGGAGTCGGTGCCGGAACGTGAGGATTCATCTCCAGTGCTGACGTGGATCTTGGGGTACTTCTGGAGTCTCCCCAGGGAATCAGTCCTCGTCTCGAGTTGGGGCATGCACGTGCGCTTTCCTCCGAGCTGTAGCAGCAGTGTCACACTTCCCTTCGGGTTGATCAAAGCAACTGGGGCTTTCCCTCGAGGCTTTCCATGAGGCTTTCCCTCGAGGCTTTCCCACAGGGCTGTCCCACGTGCCACCGTGGTGTGAGTCGATCCTTGGCTTGAAAGTCGAGGCAGTGCAGGGAAAACAGGTTTCCCTGGAATGGACTGAGACATCTGGGGGACTCTGGAATGGTGGCACGACCCTGGAGTTCCTCTCTCCTTTCCTGTGGAGAGCGCCTCCTCTTGAGATGCGACGGGGAACGCCGGGAATTCTTTCCCGACCACACAGGGAAAGATCCTTCCTCTCGAGCTATGAGGCGGAAACGGGGCTCCTCTGGATGTGGGCGGGACTCTCGTGCTTCCTCTCGAGTGGAGACGGGTATGTCGGGGAACTTCTTGAGTTGCAGCAAGGATGTGAAGGACGTTTTGGAAGTTCCAGAGGTTAGGTGTGATTAGCCTGGGGACGCCACAGAGGAAACGGCCTCATCTCGCCTGGAGGGGAGAACCTCCTGGATTTTCTCGAGTTGCGGCAGTTGCTCTCGACTTATGCCGGGGACCTCAGGGACCCGCTCTGATGTCCTCAGGAAAGGCCAGTCCCCATGCTAGTTGCTCGGGGCCTCTCGGGATTCTTCTCCGTCGATGCCGGGCCTAAAACCTTGTTTGGAGTTGGTGACGGAATGTGAGAATTCTTCTCCAGTGCTGACGTGGATCTCGGGCTACTTCTGGAGTCTCCCCAGGGGAGTCAGTCCTCGTCTCGAGTGGGGCATGCACGTGCGCTTTCCTCCCGAGCTGTAGCAGCAGTGTCTCGCTTCCCTTCGCGTGAATCAAAGCAACTGTGGCATCCCTTGAGGCTTTCCCACGAGGCTTTCTCTCGAGGCTTCCCACGAGGCTTTCCCACAGGGCTGTCCCACGTGCCACCGTGGTGTGAGTCCATCCTCGGCTTGAAAGTAGAGGCAGTGCAGGGAAAACAGGTTTCCCTGGAATGGACTGAGACATCTGGGGGACTCAAGGAATGGTGGTACGACCCTGGAGTTCCTCTCGCCTTTCCTGTGGAGATCGCCTCCTCTTGAGATGCGCCGGGAACACTGGTAACTCTTTCCCGATCACTGAGGGAAAGGATCCCTCCTCTCGAGCTAGGAGGCGGAAACGGGGCTCCTCTGAATTTGGCGGGACTCTCGTGCTTCTCTCGAATGGAGACGGTATGTTGGGGATCTCCTTGAGTTGCAGCAAGGGTGTGAAGCGACCCTTTGTAAGTTCCAGAGGTTAGGTGATTAGCCTTGAGACACCTCAGCGGAAATGTTCCTCATCTCGCCTGGAAGGGAGAACTTCCTGGATTTTCTCAAGTTGCAGCAGGTGCTAGCGACTTAGGACGGGGAACTCAGGACCCGCTCTGGTGGCCTCAGGAAAGCCCAGTCCCCATGCGAGTTGCTCGGGCGCATCTCGGGAATCCTCTCCCATTGGTGCCGGGCCTAAGACCTTGTGTGGAGTCGGTGCTGAAACTGAGGATTCCTCTCCAGTGCTACATGGATCTTGGAGTACTTCTGGAGTCTCCCCAGGGAGTCAGTCTTTTTCTCGAGTGGGGGCATGCACGTGCGCTTTCCTCCCGAGCTGCAGCAGCAGTGTCACGGTTCCCTTCGCGTGGATCAAGGGATCTGTGGCTTTCCCTAGAGGCTTTCCCAAAGGGCTGTCCCACGTGCCACCGTGGTGTGAGTAGATCCTCGTCCTGAAATTCGAGGCAGTGTAGGGAAACAGGTTTCCCTGGAATGGACTGAGATATCTGGGGCACTCTGGGAATGGTGGCACGACCCTGGAGTTCCGCTCGCCTTTCCTGTGGAGAGCGCCTCCTCTTGAGATGCGACGGGAACGCCGGGAATTCTTTCCCGACCATGCAGTGAAAGGATCCCTCCTCTCGAGCTAGTAGGCGGAAACGGGGTTCCTCTAGATGTGGGCGGGACTCTCGTGCTTCCTCTCGAGTGGAGACGGGTATGTCGACGAACTTCTTTAGTTTTAGCAAGTGTGTGAAGGACCCTTTGGAAGTTCCAGAGGTTTGGTGTGATTAGCCTCGAGACGCCTCAGTTAAATGGGCCTCATCTCGCCTGGAAGGGAGAACGTCCTGGATTTTCTCTAGTTGCGGCAGGTGCTCTTGACTTTCGGCGGGGACATCAGGAACCCGCTGGTGGCCTCAGGAAAGGCAGGTGCCCATACGAGATGCTAGGGGGCATCTCGGGATTCCTCTCCCCTGATGCCGGGGCCTAAGACCTTGTGTGGAGTCGCTGCCGGAACCTGAGGATTCCTCTCCAGGGCTGACATGGATCTTGGGTACTTATGGAGTCTCACCAGGGGAGTCAGTCCTCGTCTCGAGTGTGGGTATGCAAGTGCGCTTTCCTCCCGAGCTGTAGCAGCAGTGTCACGCTTCCCTTCGATTGGATCAAGGGATCTGTGGCTTTCCCTCGAGGCTTTCCAATGAGGTTTTCCCACCAGGCTTTCCCACCAGGCTTTCCCACAGGGCTGTCCCACGTGCCACCGTGATGTGAGTCGATCCTCGGCTTGAACGTTGAGGCAGTGCAGGGAAAACAGGTTTCCCTGGAATGGACTGAGACATCTGGAAGGCTCTGGGAATGGTGGCACGACCCTGGAGTTCCTCTCTCCTTTCCTGTGGAGAGCGCCTCCTCTTGAGATGCGACGGGAACCCCGGAAATTCTTTCCCGACCACGCAGGGAAAGATCCCTTCTCTCGAGCTATGAGGCGGAAACGGGGCTCCTCTGGATGTGGGCGGGACTCTCGTGCTTCCACTCGAGTGGAGACGGGTATGTCGGGGAACTTCTTGAGTTGCAGCAAGGGTGTGAAGGACCCTTTGGAAGTTCCAGAGGTTAGGTGTGAGTAGCCTCGAGACACCTCAGCGGAAATGGGCCTCATCTCGCCTGGAGGGGAGAACCTCCTGGATTTTCTCGAGTTGCGGCAGGTGCTCTCCACTTACGATGGGGACCTCAGGGACCCACTTTGGTGGCCTTAGGAAAGGCCAGTCCCCATGCGAATTGCTCGGGGGCCTCTCGGGATTCCTCTCCCGTCCATGCCGGGGCCTAAGACCTTGTGTGGAGTCGGTGCCGGAACCTGAGGATTCCTCTCCAGTGCTGACATGGAACTTGAGGTACTTCTGGAGTCTCCCCAGGGGAGTCAGTCCTCGTCTCGAGTGGGGGCATGCACGTGCGCTTTCCTCCCGAGCTGTAGCAGCAGTGTCACGCTTCCCTTCGCTTGGATCAAGGGATCTGTGGCTTTCCCTCGAGGCTTTCCCATGAGGCTTTCCCACGAGGCTTTCCCACAGGGTTGTCCCACGTGCCACCATGGTGAGTCGATCCTCGGCTTGAAAGTCGAGGCAGTGCAGGGAAAACAGGTTTCCCTGTAATAGACTGAGACATCTGGGGGACTCTGGGAATGTTGGCATGACCCTGGAGTTCCTCTCGGCTTTCCTGTGGAGAGCGCCTCCTCTTGAGATGCGACGGAACCGCCGGGAATTCTTTCCCGACGACGCAGGGAAAGGAACCCTCTTCTCGAGCTAGGAGGCGGAAACGGGGCTCCTCTGGATTGGCGAGACTCTCGTGCTTCCTCTTGATGGGAGACGGGTATGTCGGGAACTTCTTGAGTTGCAGCAAGGGTGTGAAGGACCCTTTGGAAGTTCCAGAGGTTAGGTGTGATTAGCCTGGGGAAGCCTCAGAGGAAATGGGCCTCATCTCCCCTGGAGGGGAGAACCTCCTGCAGTATCTC